>NC_079899.1:15138507-15307428 GCF_024868665.1 Triplophysa rosa | reverse complement strand
AATCATTGAACAGCGCACATACATAGAGCGCTATGGTAAACACGGAAGTGCAAATGTGTATCACACGCGAGAACTGTTGCGGAGACTTTACCCGCACCAGCATCATTTCAAACATCAACTTAACCAGAGCGAACGAGACGAGTGGATGAAATCATTGATGAGCAGAAGACAGAAACGCGTGCATTAAACATGAGAACTGTTGCGGAGACTCTGTAAAAAACAAACAACATATAACCAGGGCGAATGAAACGAGTGGATGAAATTATTGATGAGACACACATAGAGCGCTATGGTAAACATTGGAAGCGTAAACGAGCGTTCACCAAGCGCCAGATGTGTTACTGAGACTCTGCACTGGCCATCTTTTCTAACATTAACACTTTTTAACTGCCCCAAATGAGTCAAGTCTGTGAGAGGAGGCGGAGCTCTGTTGACACAGCGTTCACGTGCAGTGTGTGTCAACTCACCGTCGGAAGAAAGAGAGAGAGCGGGAACGCGCAGCTGGTATCGATACGTGGGACATGGGTATTGGAACCGTTTCAGATTCTTCAGTATCGATACTTATCGAAATATCGATATTTTTGACAACACTAGTTGCGTCTCCTTTTAAATGTAAAAAAAATACCGTTTGGATATATGTATATATATTTTCAGTAGCACTTACAATAAGTTTCCATTTGTTAACAGTATATTCATCTTAATACATTCCAACATTTGCTAATACATTTTTAAACCAATTTGTCTCTGTTCACATTAGTTTATGCACAATGAATATGTATTAAATAACATTAACAAATATTATCAAAGCTAAAAAATATTGTTCTTTGTTAGTTCATAGTAGCTAAAGCATTAACAGATGTTTAAAAATTTACAAAAATTGTTAACATTGTTAACAAAAATTAACAAACCTTATATTAAAATGTTACTGAATTTTCTTTCACCATTTCCTGCGCAATTTGTACTTATTTCTACTTATTTCTATGGCTTACATATTTTGTTTTTGTGTTACAGTCTGACCACTGCTTGTTTAGCTGGATTGGGTCATCTGTAATGTTCCCAGGCAAGTCACCCCAGGTTTAGGATGTCCAGCTACGACTGTAAGTCATGCAGTTTCTAGACTCGACAGTTTCAATGAAATGATTTAATATAAATATTTTTGATACAAACATTGCTTGGATTGCCTTTTGATTTATAATGTAATTCTGAAGTATAGTAGTTTTACAATGTTAATAACTATAGATTTATATACTTAACTACTTATAATATATATTATTTTTAATCATTGAAATAAGTAATAATTAGTAGTAATGTGTCAATATGGGTATTACAGTATTATAAAAATACAGTACAAATAGACCAAAATACAGTTAAAATACAGTAACGTACCATTTTGTAGCTATACAGTAATATTTTGTGTACTGTATAATCTATTACAGTACAGGTACTGTAAATTGAAATACAGTAACTTGCTGGCAACCATGAAGCCAGTAACTTGCTGTAAAAATACAGGGAAATCGTTAACAGTGTACTATCTTTCTGTCGTGATCATTCACTTACTGTTAGCAAAACATTGTTGATGTAGGTACAGTATGTAGATACAGTATTTATGAATGTGTAAATTATAGGAACAAAAGCATATTGTTTGAATCAGACTGCTGTCTGAATGCTTTCTGTCTTGAGACCTGTTAGACATGTGGCTATTAAGAACATTTTTCTGGGTTGCTCTGGAAGACCATCTATAATTTGTTTATTAAATAAAAAATATACCATAAAAGTTTGAAGGTTTAAGAATCTTAAACTATTCTAAAGTAGGCTTGGTACATGATTTTCAGGGGAAAAAGAGAACTCATCGTTACCTTGTTTTCTGCAGTCAATGTTTTCATATAAAAGCAGTTGTCTACTTTTTTCCTTTTGTTTCAGTCTTAAGGAATTTTATATTAATATTTAGATTGTGTATATCGGCCAATATATCGGTTATCGGCTAAAATTTACATATCGGTGCATCCCTAGTATGATTACATACCTTTAGATTCTGAAATTATAGAGTACGTCCTGGAAGGCATCACTGAAGTTATGAGAACAGGACGCATCTCTCTATGTGCACTCTTCAGCTGCAGCGTGAGAGGGCGCGTGAACAGAGAAAAACTGTTCTGATTGGCTGTGTTTTGTGATTGATTGTCGCGTAACGCCCCTTTTTCGCGTTCGGTATAGACAGACAAATTGCTTATCGCAGGAATCTCATCACATCGCTTTTGGTTATGATGCGGTGTTAGACTAGGTTTAGATTTAGACATGATCACTGATAATAATGCTGGACAGCTGTGGTCACCATTCACTATCACTGTATAATAAAGAGTTGCTCACCTTGGACATTCTGTTATACATGTATTAAAAAATGTTATTTTTTTGTTAAACATTTCTTCATGTTTTGCACAAAAAAGAAGCCCTGGTTAAAGGAAGCTCAACCTCTCTATTCTAGATATAGGAATAAATGGGTTTTGCGTGGGCCTGCTGTTTCGTACACTTGAACGGTGAGTATCAGAATACCTTTTCATGCCCTTTCTAAGTCAATTTCACAGACTTACATGCATGCGATTGCCAAGAAAATGGCATTCATTATTCACACGTTGGCACCTAACAACCCCATTCTCCAGCAGGTTCCTACGAACAACGGCCTAATTAGCCCATCCTTAAATCTCAACACTTAAATGGATAGTTCACCCAAAAATGTAAATTCTGTCATCATTTATTTTGGTTTGCGAACAATGGCGGTACCCATTCACTTGCATTGGTTTTGTGTCTGTACAATACAAGTGAATGGGTACCGCCATTGTTCGGTTACCAACATTCTTCAAAATATCTTCTTTTGTGTTTTGCAGCAAAAGAAAATCATACAGGTTTGAAATGACAAGAGTGTGAGTAAATTATGACAGAATTTTCATTTTTGGATGAACTATCCCTGTAAGATACATCCACACATACTGATCTTTCATATAAATAGAATTTGCCAATATGTTAACTGAAAAACTTTGCATGGTGAAAATTATTAGATGCATGCTTAAAAAGCCAGAATAAATGATGCACGTTATAAAACCAAATATCAAAGTGGAATATAAAATATAGTGATTAGGCAATGAAATAGTGTATTGAAAATCACCATCTACCTGCATTAGCCAGTTATCCATAAAGAAAAGACCTAAATTGCTTTGATTCTCTAGAGAGGTTGCTACGGTTACACAGACGCAATGTTCCACAGCTTGTGAGGACCTCGATGCGCAGAGATACATACTTTGTGAAAAAGTGTGAGGTGTGTAAAGTCCTCTCAACCCTTCCCCCAATCCTTCATTTCTTCTACCTTTAATCTCAGAATAATGCGTTTTACATTGATTTCATGTAGCTGGATGAGGCCAAGGGATGGACAGCTATCCACAGAGAATCCCTCTACTGTATGAATCCTCTTTATGTAAGCCTCATGTGTGGACCAAATGTCCCCCACAAAGAATAGTAAAACCTAAAATTGCCAGCGTCGTGGGCACAAGCCAACGGTCCCTCTGAAGAAAATGTCTTGAAACATAATCAATGCCCTATTGAAAGGATTTATGAGGCTTTTTTATAAGTAGGGTCAGGCTATGGAAATATAATTTAGATCAATTAAAAAACAAATGATATAAAAACAAAAGTGTGTTTATTAATCTGTGTTTTAAACTAAACCTCAAAAGAATAAAAAGGATTAAATTCCTCCCGCATGTAAAACGTGTAAAAAAGTGCATCCCTTCAGCAAAATAATGATAATGATATTTATCTCCTCTGGATATTCTCCCAGAATATCAGGACCGATCAGGCATACATCTTTTCTCAGATCGTTTAATGTTTCAGGATCCCTCTCTGCACTCATTCATTTCACTGACACCGAACTGACAGTGCAGCGGTTGGTCATTCGGAGGCAGTCTGGACAGAGGATTTACTCTGAGAGGTCACAGCTATCTACTGATGATTCATGCTGGGCATCCAAAGAGCCAACACATTCCCACCAACTATCCGTCCATCTCCACGCTGCAGTTGTGTGCTCAGAATGTGTGTGGCGTGTGTTCGAGAGAAGATCAGACAGGGTGGCCAAGCATAGAGAAATGGAGTGACATTAAGGCAAATTAGAGTGAGAGAGAAGTAAAAAGCAATTATGCATATACGTGATTAAGCGTGTTGACGTTCCGCTGTGCAGCGACCCTTACGCAATAGCCTACACGTAACACTTTTATAAACTGTATAAATTAAATATAAACAATCACACACCTTGATTCTGGGTCATCCATGTTACGCAGTACGTGGTGTGAGAAACTCAACCTACTGTTTCTGGTAATTAAAACTGTTGATTAAACCGTGCTCATTACGTAATTGTAACTGTGATTGCAGCAGTTAGTTGTTACCTTCAACACATAAGCATCTTACTGGCATAAAAAAGCAACAAATGAGCAAATGACCACTGGTTACGGATTCTGGTACCGGAGCACTTCAGGAAAGAGGAACCGGATAACACTAATGTAATAATTAATTATGTCCGGTGTGTAATCTAATATACTCAACATACCCAGCATTTCCCGAAAAACGATCAAAAATTTCTGTAAAATGATCATCTTTGTAAACGAAAAACATTAAATAACCATTTTGTTTCACGTATTGTAGCCTACTGAGTATCATCAATGTTGACTGAGAGTTTAAAGTTAAGAAAATCGCTTGAACAGAGTTTTTACAGCCATTCTTTAAACACAAATCGCATCAGTTCGAGATGAAGGAAGATACCGTCAGGTGTTTCAAAAACTTACCAAACTGAAGTCGCAATCTTTCCTTCTGTCCCCGCAGAAATGTCAACAAGCTCGAGACTTCAAATAAAAGTCAACAATCCGTTTAAGGTCGAGTATCCAAAACACCGTTACTTTTAAACCTAAACGGGCACGTTAATGCTGTGTGTTGCGCCGACTCGTTCACGCGCATTATCCAGCTGATTTTATGGTTGAGGAAAATGCATAGTTGCACGCGACTCCAAACAAGAAGTCATTAAAAATAGAGCTAATGTTTAAAATATATATCCAAACGAAAACCATCTATTTTTGTATACCGCCATACCAAAGTACCCACGAGTACACTGTCCCGTGCTGCTGTGCTCCCTCCTCACTTTTTCATTCTCTCTCTCTCTCTCTCTCTCTCTCTCTCTCTCTCTCTCTCGCTCGCTATTTCTATCTGTCAGAAGCGCAAAGTCCTGCCGCAACGTTCATGTTCTCCGAAGTGCAAGTTGTTTTTACCTGAAAGCGCATGTATATCCAACGCCCCGAGTGCATTTAAAGAATAAATATTAAACGTTGTTTTCGTTTGCGCTCAAGACGCGCAATGAGAGAGTTGGCGAGGAACAGCTGAAATTGTGTGTAGCCTATCCGTCACTCTGAAATGCTGTAATAAGGCGCTGTTGACAATGTGCAGGCTACGTATAATAATAATAGCTGAAGTCGGCGATTAAAGCGCTCAGTAAGCTTTAGGTGATCATGCATACATGACTTATCACATCATCCGGTGGTTTTCTAAGACAAGCTTAAGGTAACACAGCTGTGCTCCTACTGGCTCTGCACACTGAGCAGGGGAGACCGTGGTAGTTCACTTAACCAAATTGTCACTCTGATCATTTTTTGTTGTTTTATTTTTGCTTCTGTTTGATAACATATTAGGCTGTATTCAATTAGCATGCTTTCATATAATTATTATGTAGTATGCCTTCGTTCATGTGTATTTGGGTAGGCTAGTTGACAAATATATACATGTGTCCTATGGTGTGACACAGCGAAAATTTAGAAAACAAACTGTTAATAATATATTATTTTTATTTTTAATATTTCTAACATAAAATAACAATGAGGATACATTTTTCTTATGTATTTTTGCTGTCGCACCATTGGGCACATTTATTTCTCAACTACCCATTTATAAGTAAAAATTCTGTACCCTCAAATTCTTTTCACATGTTTTTTTTTTTTTTGCCAAACTTCACATGGTACTCATCAGACTGTTGGATACATTTCCCTCTCCACTTCCTACATAGTGAGAGATCAATACACTTCTCTATGCCGTTTATAAAGTCCACTTTGCAGAGGCTCTAACCTAAAATAAATATTCTATATTTAACCTACTAAGCAGCATGAATGTTCACTAAGATGCTCACCGTGAAGTCCGCATGGCAGAGGCACTATGTATCAGATGTTTAAAATGTACCCTGAGGCATTCAGATTGAGCCACAAAATGAAGCCTTCACCACGTGTTCTAAGTAACCGTGTCACCTCTGTGCCACTGCCATGTAGCTCGCAAGTCGCTTAAGATCACATCATTTTTTAGCAACATGAATCAAAGATCAGTTCATTTGTTCAGTCATTTCTATGTGAAGTCCTGACTCACCACTGACAGGCTGTTCTGGTAAAGAATGATGCCACCTAGAGTGGAAAAAAAGGGGATGGTGTTGTGCTGACAGGATCCATTATCAAGCCAACAAAACATTAAAACGCCGCATGATTATTTTCACTATGAGAAACGGAAAGCTCAATGTGGCACGTGTGACACCAGTCTATAAATCACATAGAAACGTGTGACAAAAACCCAAAGCCGGTGTGGGTAATGTGGGCGCTGAGAGGTTTAACGCAACTCATTCTGTGGACAAATTGCAAGGTACCAAACAACATGTGCAGAGAATATCACATATATCTAACATCAGTTTGTTTGCAATACTTGGGCCCATCACACATAATTCACAGACATCCCAAACGATGGCATTAATCATGTGCTATTCTGTGTGTGTATTTGTGTGAGAGGCTGAGCGGATAAATATGTGTTCATGTATAAATTCATATTAAGCTGTGTTCTGATTGAATTGGATAGAAAACCTGGACCCTTTCCACTCAATCTTTCCAGGCTGTCTTCTCTAGATATATTTGTCCGTGGCATTCAATCACCACACAATGACTTCCTCTTCAAATTTCTGGTGTCCATGAATATGATCAGAATCAGTTCTGTTTAAACCAGGGCGTCTAGTCATTTGATTGATATGAATGTTATCTATACAGTATACCAACTCATGGTAAAACCAAACTCATGTTCAAACCACTCTTATGATGGTTTCTGAGACCAATTTCTCCTCAGAATCACATCCCCAGACATCCATGCAAATTTGTAGACTTTAAGGCAGGTTGCATTATTTGAATGTTAAGATAACATATTACAGATGCATAAACATGTCCATGTTTTTCCAGATATGTTCCCAAACCACAGAAGAAGAAATGTCTGCTTCTGTTTATGCCCCGGATGCGCACATCACCAGACAGCCCGGCTTGCCCTGTCTCATATCCTCTTGCATCACACACACAAATATTCATATGTGTGTGTATGTTTATCTCTCGCGCACAAATTTAAGTTTCTACTCTAAAGGCTCAGCATGGATTCTTGCTAGCAAGAGTGCACTGGTTTCAGATATAGTGTATGTGTGGGTGAGTGAGTGGATATTGTGAGGTTGCAGTGCTTCGTTCCATTACTTAGTAATTATAAATGCTTTTGGTCTTTTCTGCCAAATATTGCTCCTATCCACTGTGTGCTGCTGGTATAGATGAATCGAATCCGACTCGAGGCGATATATATATATGCAGTGCAAAATGATCTCATCAAAGTTATATTGAGAGAAAGAGAAGAAATCGCTAGTCTTTTTAATTAGAGCCGTTTTCTTGATGAACAAAAGAAAAATCAACAGCTTCTTAGTGCGGCGGGCCTCATTTGGAATGATCCGAAAGAAAGAATGTGCTCGCTGATTATATAGCGGGTTAATTATATATCCTCCCAGGTACCATCCCAAATCATATGTCAGCTTTAATCTGAAGTGTCAGGCTTTCTCCAAAAACACAACTGGCACAGAAATAAATGGAACTCTCTAAGGCACTTACATCTATTGTAAACTGAATCTTATTTAACTCAATCTCACAAGGCACATGGTACAAGGAACACCAAACTTCCGTGGAGTTTTTAACATTCACTTAATGTTAGGCAGCTTGTGAGTCACTCTATTTTTGTTCTTTCAAAAAGGAACATTCAGAGATTAAAGATAACATCGAAAAATGAACAATGGATATCAAGTCTAAACATGACAGGCAGTCCACGGGGTAATCGGACCATCTCGCAGAATATGAAGCTCGGTAGATGCACTGCGATGTCTGGCTGCTTTATCCACTCATTCATTCCTCCTGCTATTTTCCCATGAGGCACTATTGTGTGGATCTCGCTGACAGAGCCGGTGTGAAGCTCAAAGTCACTGCGCTCCTGTACTTAAGAAACAGCAGCGGTGGAAGTCAGAAGGGGTTTCTGTTTACACCGGTTTCTTGTTGTTTTGTGGAGCACATCACAGAGATAATCACTAGTGGTTATTTCATTCTGACCTTTAAAGGGCATCAATGAATACGAGGCAGTTAAAACACAAGCAGGCACGCATAAACTTTGAATTCTTCCGCATGTAGATGATCGCCTCGTGGTTGCGTGATGTATTGGAGAGAGAAGAGAAAATAATATGCGAAAGTCATTTGTGTCTTTATTTGGGCAGCTTTACTGAAAAATGTAATGTTGATTCTGCAGATCTACAGATCATTTTTCTCCCCTGGAAGCTTTGTGTAAAAAAAGCGTGCATCAAGTTAAGCTGAAACATCTGCACAATCCAACGTTTCTCAGCCTGTCTGTGATTTTCAGTGCTGTGAGCGACGTATTTTCTACCTTTTACTTTCATGCGCTTTGTTTTGTCCTTGGGTAATCAAAATGTCATCAGTTGTTTTATTGTCCTCCTGTGCGGTTAATACCATAAAATGAAATTGACTCAATCAATTCAACTTCAATCAACGCTTGTTTACCGTAGGTTAAACGGCACGGTAGTCTTCGGGAAGACAGAGAGCTAAAATTATGGAGGTATCTAATTAAAGATGCTTCTGCATGTAAAGTCATTCAAATTTGAGAAGCGAATAAATCTTGAGCTATCTGTTGAGCTATCAGAGCTATCTGAATCCCTTGCATTTCAAATGTCCCCAAAAGAGACAAAAACAAACAGAGCTGCCACATTTATTTATCGTCATTTAACCTGCCGGGATTAAATATCTGATCATGGCTTGTTTTCCTGTAAAATAGCCTTTCTGAACACCTAGCTAGCTAACACTATTGCCTTTTTAAACAAAGGCTGGCATTTACGTTGGGGGAACAAATAAAACCAGCATAGTTTATGAAAGATTTTTACATTGTATATTCATAATGTTTCTAGTGCAACGTGTTTACCACTCAGATGAAATTGCCTCTTACTGATAAACAGTAAAACATCTCTAGATGTCATAGATAAGTAAATACTTAGCAAAACAAACGGATGAGACACTGACAGTTCATAACAGGTTGTCATGGTTTTGCTTGCGGCAATCATTTGCGTAAACCAGGGGCTCACCAAGCCTAAGATTATTTATGGAAAATAAAAAAGCACCTGCAAACTATTCACAGGTATACAAAGTAGAGCTGCCAATCAGTTGTGAATAAAACGTAAGTGATTTAATTACAATATTTATTTAGAAAAGCCCCCAAATGAAGATAATACAAAAAACATTATAGCGATATATGAAATTAAGATTGAAATTGACTTTTGCATAAACATGTCACTTGCTCACCTATTTTTCACTCAAGCAAACCTCTCAGCTGAACTCGGCAGCCGGTGATTACCGTGGATTTTCCTTCCATGTAAAAAGTGCAGATTTGGCATTTTGATAATAACCTTTTTACCACAGGAATAAAAGTCATATGAGCCTTGAGAAATATGGGTGGGTAGATGATGACAAAATTAGCGGTTCAAAAGAAATGATCTATGTGAAAATGAATTGGAATGACCAAGTTTGGACCCTAGAATTTGTGATTTCTGCCACAACATTTTAGACAAACACATACAATTCTTGTTAAAACATCACAGACAAGATGACTGAGACACTGGTTTGGCCTGATATTAGTGGCCTTGGGTCTGTGGTAACTTAAAATAATGTACTTTTATTGAATGGACCCTACAGTATCAAATTCAATTTGTGTAAATGCATTTTTGGAAAATGCACATAGAAAAGAAACAAACAGTTATAACCTTGCACACAGAAAACCATCTTATAGTTATAAAAGTCCATTAGGAAACACCACTCGGTGCATAACGATGTGTCTTCATGCATGGTTTTTCTTTTGCTTGCAGGAGCTGTTTCATATGAGGTAAATAGTGAACCTACTGTATCGAGTTTATTTTTCCAATCCACTGGTCACAACCGAAAGGCAAATTCAAACATTACTTTTGTTTATCAGGGACAGGCAGGATATAATATAAAGTATTAAAAAATTAAAAAAATTAAAATGAATAGAGCAGCAAACCACATTAGTCGCCAGATCACCGGGGTTTCTCCTGGTGCCCCCGATGGCCTGTATAATTTGGATCGGGTACAGATCTTTGGACCCAAGAGGACCTCTTAAATCGGTATAGGAAGGATGTATTTTTATATGCAAAATTCAGAAACAAGTTAGCATTTTAGCACTTCCAGTTCAATCGTCCCAAAGTAAATGGGTTTTCTGAAGGGATTTCTGGCTAGATGCCTGAAATAAAGGCTGTGGTCGACAAAACCGTCTAAATATTTTCTCATTTTATTCTGCGACATAAAACACACCAGTGATTTTTTTAACTTTTACGTGTCATAAAAATGGCGGTTGCAAACAATTTTCTAAATGTGACTTCAGACATTGTCGGGAACATTAAAAGTCATTACACATACAAAGCTTGCGAAAAATGCAACATAGGCACACATCTAAAATAATGTGGATGGAGATTAGTTCACGGAGACACAGAATCATCTCACCTTCGAGTTGTTCCAAATCTGTATACATTTCTATGTTCTAATGAACACAGGGAAAGACATTTGGAAAAATGCTTCTAACCAAACAGTTCTTGGACCCCATTGTCTTCCATAGTAGGAAAAATTACTTTATTATTTTTTTGTTCTGTTGAACACAAAATAAGATATTTTGAAGAATGTAGGAAAGCAAACAGTTCTGGGGCACTTTTGACTACCAATTGTCATTTTTCCTACTCCTACTTTGGTAATGAATATGGGTCCAGAGAACTGTTTGGTTACAAGCATTCGTCCAAATATCTTTCTCTAGTTCAACCAAACAAAGAAATTTATAAAGGTTTGGAACATCTAGAGAGTGAGTAATTCATGACAGAATTTTCATTTTTGGGTGTGTAACAGTTCACGAACGATAGACAATGCCACAGAGAAGATAAGTGAAAAGGGAGTTTAATTCAGGAACAAAAATCATATAATCCAACAGTGAAAGAATAAATCCAACAGGGCGAGGTACATCCATAGAACAGGATTAAAAACACGGAGAGTACAATAACATCCACGGAACACGGAAAACTACGAAGAGCAAAATTACATCCACGGGAATACAAGTAAGAGCTAGACATACATACGTTACAACTTGACTCATTTACAACAAGACCTGACAAAACACAATGGGCAAAGGAGAGTACATATAGTGTCTGGATAACGAAGATGATGGGGTGCAGGTGACAGTCAATGATGACGAACAGGTGCAAATGTCAATGAGGGACTCCTGAGGGAGCGTGGGGGAAGAACATCCTGGGGCAAAAACAGAGAAAACAAACACGGGGTACCGACGGGAGTGTCACAGGGTGAACTATCCTTTTAACAAAGATTGAAAAAGTTGTCCGAGGCTTGGTGGTGGTGACGTTGATGTCGAGCCTGTTTTTATTTCTCCTAATAATATTTAGTCTTCACATTTCATAAATGTGTTCTTGTGTGAAGATTATCTTGACAAACAAGTAACTTTCATAAACAACTTGTTGACAACAGACCTTACTTTTTAATAATCCAAATATAATCCTGTTGACTTTTTTTCTAGGGAACCAGTGCACCACTAAATAATATGTTATTCCTGCACCACTCTGTTGCAGATTGATCTGTTATTCTGCTCAGTTTTTAATTCAAGTTCTGTTTTTGCTGATAATAGGCCTCTTATGATGGGAACACAAGTACATCTCTGCAGAATCTGATAAGCGTAAAAGGCATCACTTACTGAGCATTTGTGCTAAGAATGAGAGCACAAGTGCACGTTCTTGATTCATTATATATTTTGAAAATGCCCTCAGGACAGCCTATAATATGTACCTGAGAACACAGTTCTCGCTAGTATTTAAAAAGACTTCATTAGTAAAATTGAAAATGGCTTTATTCACATATAAAAATGCCAATGCTTAGGGTTATTTAACAATTAGTCTGTAGTATTCACAATGTAAATCTATACGTTTTGCTAGGTGTGTGCATAATATGTGTGTGTACACAGAAGTTTTGAAGGACACGCTGTCACTCTCTCTGTGGAGTCTTTAAACAGATTCAAGCTGTCACCCCGGCTAATCACCACTGACTACAGGTCTTTATACAAGCTGGCAAACAGACTCGACCTGTCAAAACACCCGCTGACGCACACACATACCCAGATAAATATACTCTCATGTATACAAGCGGAGAACCTTTTGAAATCAAAGCGACCCTTCGGGTAGCCTCAATAAAGCAGCGGCGCGGCTGTGAAATATTTGCCCATTTCAACTACTTTGCGATTACTAATTTAGAGCTAATTTTGTCTTTTTAAGGTGAAGCGCACAAATTATAGTTTTGAATGAAATGGAAATGAATGTGAAAGCTCTCAGGGCAATGTTTATGATGGAGACAACCCTGAAGCGGCCGCCGATGATGCACAGATTTATCTTGGGAATACTAATGACCGGGGCCCGAGGGGCTGCGGCATCGTAGTGCCCACACTTACAGAGAATTATTGAAGTTTATGGATTTCAGATGGTTGTTTGGTGAATAGGGATGGTGAGATTTACAGGTGGATGTGCAAGAATTTTAGGGTTCACTAAAATTTGTAATGGGTTGCTCTTAGTTTAACAAGAAGGCACATGGAAATGTGACAATAATAATGTAACATTTCACCTAGAAAAAACAAACAAAAAAGAAATTATCTCAATAGTTTTGGGATCCTTCATGTACCCCAAATGCTTAACTGTCAAAGTTCCCTTAGGGTTAAAAAGCAATCAGGGCAGAGTCTCCCAATAGCTTTAGCTTCATTAAACACATTTTCACATTTCTTAAGAGAGAGACAACATTGTCAAAAATCATTGTTGTGGTTAATCATTACATTGTGTAGTAGTGATAATAAGCAAGAATATAAAAATGAAAATCCTGTCATCATTTACTCACCCTCTTCTCATTTCAAATCTGAATGACTTTCTTTCTTCTGTAGAACACAAAGAAGATCTTTTGAAGAATGTTAGTAAACAAACAACGGTGGTACCCATTGACTTGCACTGGTTTTGTGCCCATACAATAGAAGTAATTGGGCACCGCTGTTGTTAGGTTACCAACATTTTCAAAATATCTTCTTTTGTGTTCTGAAGAATAATGTTAGTTAAACAGGTTTGTAATGACAAGAGGGTGATTAAATTATGACAGAATTTTCATTTTTGGATAAACTGTTGCTTTAAAGAAAGCCAGTAACATTTACATTGAAAGCACACACCTTATCGTTTAAATCAAATCCGGAGCTGTGATTGGAATTTAAAGGGGCTAAAACTAATGAACCTTGGCAGGTCTCAAAGGAAAAATCCTTTATTGTGACATGGAGTCAGTGACTGGACTTTTGGCCTTGTGACCAATAGGTTATGGCTTATAAACGTCAATTAATTTGCTTAGTAATTTCTTAGGTTCTTCCCCACATGGGATCTGCTCCTCAAGTACGCTTGATTTGATTCACTGAATATGATTTCAAATCAATTAAAATCTGGGTAACACTTCCGTATAGGGGGCAATTCTCACGATGAACTAGTTGTGTAGCATGCCTATTATTGGCATATTGGCTGTTTTTTAGCACTTATAAAGCACATATTCTGCATGACCATACTCTACATCCCTAATCCTACCCAATACCTAAACCTAACAACTGCCTTACTAACTATTAATAAGCAACAAATTAAGAGTTTATTAGGGAAAAAGTCGTAGTTAAGGGTTTGTTAATAGCGAAAATTGCCCCCTATACTGAAGTGTGACCAAAATCTGTGATAAAGAAATGGAATCAGAATTAGTTCCTTGTAATCACATCAATTCACAAAAGAACATGTTTTCATCCTCAAATATTCTTTTAATTTGTCCAACTCTATTTGTTCCAATTAATTTGCGTTTTTGCGTTTAACTAATTTTCATTCAGTGCTTTCTGATGATTCAGAAACTCATTCCAACTCTGCAGGAATCCGTCCAGCTAACGTCCAACCGAGGAAGCGACAGAATAATTTTAATTTGCGAATGCTGTTTGTTTATAAATAGTCAAGTGTTTATTATTTTTTGTGATCTGATATTGCACAATTACTGTGAGTTAGCAGAACATCACTCATTTCTGTCTGTAATTCCCTCCCTCCGTTTGGCCCCGGGTGGCACTGTGAGAGAATAGCACATGATGAATGTGTTCTTCCAGACTGTATGTTAGCTGCCTCAGAAATACACAGCACACAGAGAGAATGGAAGAGTTTTAACACTCATGTTTGATCACGCAGTCAGTGTAGGGATTAATGAGGTCTGATCTCAAAGACTTTGCTAGATTGGAAGCGTGTGTGCGTGAGAGAGGGAGTGTTATGCAAATGTAAGTCGCACAAGTGCAGTAATCCTCTTCAGAATCAAGAATCTGCCCAGCAGTGGTTTTCCTTCCACCTGTCTGATGATGTCCATTCAATGTGTTCACTCTTTTATTTATCTCTCTCTTTCGGTCTCATTTCCTCTGTTCTTTCTTTTCTCCTAGCTTTCTTCCTATGCCCTACCTCATCCTTTCACACACGCATGCACACGTACACGCACAGTAACGCACACACACACGCACGCTCTCACACACCATCAGTTCTGATGACAGGATCCACGATGAAGAGGATCAGGGTGCTGTTCGCCCCCTCAGAGTTGTCAACTCCAATTCTATCTCAAACACACACACACCTTACACATGCACACACATGTCATATGGAGACTTGCATTGCCTTCATTTTTCGGGAGTTAATTCGGTAGTAGAATGGGGGAGGTGACTGCCATAAATTAGTGAACTCTGTGTGTACAAGGTGAAGGTAAAAGGTGAAGTGACAACCAATTTTATCTGCAGTGTGCACGTGGCCTTTGATTTCCGAGATATTAAAATAATTATATTAATACATTATTTATAATTATTCACAGTGTTTTGAATTGCCCAATATTACACAATATTGTGCAAATCAATTAACACACCAAACTCTTTCATTCAATATAACATGTACACATATTATTTATTTATTTTCACGTTGGATACGATTTTTCTTGTGTTGGTTCTGTTGGGTTTTGGGGTTAGCACGTGTTTTGTCGTTTATCTTGTCATGTGTGTATGGGTGAATGTACTGACACGTGGAGGCTGTCTGACAACCTCAGGTGTTCACTGTCCGCGTCTAAGTGTTCCCCATCAGCCGCTACTGATCTCCTCCTTATTAGCCTCAGTGTTATCACCTGGTGTCTATCGACCTCACCTCTTTAAAGCCACTGCCACTTATCACTGTCCCTTGTGCGATCGTTGACGTTAGTCACTCAGTACCGAAGATCTTGTCTTGCCTAAGGATTATTCATCTAGACCTTGTTTTTTGCCCTGCCTAGTCTTGTCGTGTGGAAGGAAGTGTTTTGTGTGTTTTTACTTTGGATTTGTTCCCGGAAGCGTTCGCTCTTTTCAGTTGGATTAACCTTTTTGTTTCTTTACTTTTTGCCCAGGCGACCCCTGTTTGCCTAGCTGTTTTCTCCTTTCCCCCTTTTGGTTAGTTTTGTGGGGGTTGTTTTTCCCGGTTCCCCAGCGCCATCCACACCTCGGATTCTACTGGATCTCCGGTCTACCAGTCGTTTTTTCCACATCTACCCCTGAACTCTCCTATCGCTGATCCTGCCTACGGTGTGGTCCTAAGGACATCTTTCCCACTTCTCCGGCTGACGCTGCCGTACACCGGGGTTACCCGGTTGGCCTTGCAGTTAGCCGTTACCCTCCAGGATTCCGGAAGGATCCTGTCTTTCACGAACTTTTACGTGTCTCACCTGAATGTCCTGAATTAATAAATCATCTTGTTCCCGCACTTGAATCCGTGTGTCTTTCAACCCAGCCCTGACAGGTTCTCTTTATGTTGGTCATCAAAACCATGAAATGAGTATGTTATTATTCAGTGACAAAAAAATTATTAAATGGAAACTCTTGCATTTCATATTCTCTACAATAGCTGCCCTTTGACTAGCTCTGCACAGTTTGGTGTCCAAACTTTTGACTGGTAGTGTACACAAACAAGCTCCTCTCGCAGTATCTTCCTGAGAAATTAATCCCACAGAGCCAGTCAAGAAACATACGTTGTATTGAGAATCTTCCAGAATTTCACGAATGGTGGCAATTTCTCGAGGAAGAACAGAGAGTGTAACCCTGCAGACACACAACAGACCAGAGCATTAATAAATCAACAGCAAATATACACTGACTGTGTACAGTGTTTTCGGGTCATTAATAAAGATATAATTAGTAAGTATTGATGAACATGTGGCTAAAATCAGCACATGTTAATTGTAATAAATGCACGGGTGGGAACTGAGACAGCTTTGGTAATTACTGTCATATGTACATTTCTGAATGTTTCTTAATAGCTACGAGTTCAGCTTTTCCCATATGACACGATATTGATTTGCATACTTGAACAATCCATTATAAAAATGTATTATTCATAAGGTGAAACGCATTCCGCGAGTACATTATCTGAAATGCACTTGACTGAGGTTTTGTGATGTTCAGCAGTGATGGTATATACAACTATTGATGCTCTTTTTCCTCCAGGCTTTTTTCCTTGAAGAAAAATGATCACAAGCAAATAAACACCCTACTGTATATAATAATTGTCATTTGGTTTATTACCGATTTACTCAACAGAGCTTCTCGTTGGCATCAAAGTGCCTCTTAATGAGCTGCCCGTGCCAGATCTTCTAAAAGCACAAAATCACAAAGACATTTTTGGCTCAGTTCACTGACTTTGATGACAGGCTTGACGCACCTCAACACTTCTGTCCTTCCCACACATACACACATCTGTTCGCTAATTCATTAGACACAGCGGAAATGTGGCCGTGCTGTGTAGGTTTAGCAAACTCAAAGAACAGAATGCGAAGAAAGCTTGAGTCATTTCAAGCATGCTTTGCGTGAGAGGGGATGAGGAGCATCAATGTTGAAGTTCATGGGGTGGATTTCCGTACAGGGCTTGAGACTAGTCCTGGACTAAAATAAATGTTAGAGCTGTTTAAACTGAAAACAGTTAACACTGACAACATCTTATAATACATTAGTGCCATTGTTTTGCCTCAAAATGCACACCATTTTTTTTTATTTATAAGGCATATTTGTAAAAAATACTTACTGTAAGTGTTCTAATTTAACAACCCAGTCTCAAGGCAGTTCGTGGCATAGACAAAATTTGGAATCTATTTATTCCTGTTCATGGACACGAATATCCCCATTTTTTCGTGTCAGTGAGCACGCCTTTCTTTTCGTGTCACTCAGCAAGACTTTCAATACACAGCAAGACTTTCGTCTTCTCCATGGTCCATACCTTGGCGTGGTGGGGGAGCTTGCGTATCTCAGTGACCCAGAGAGCTATGCCAGCTGGAGCTTATGCTCCTGGTAGGGCCACCCATGATGGACAGGTCAAAGGATAGAGATCAGACCAAATTGGACCACCTCTCCTCGAAGCTAAAGAGGTTGGCGTAGGGCTAACAACCCTATCCTTAAAAAAATCCCATTACAGAAACGTTGACAACAATTCATCATATTCCGCCCCTGGAAGAGAAAGGGCTCTTGTCTCTAGAACGTATGACGCTTTGTGGTGAAAGCCGAAATGAAGCCACAACGCCGACCACTCTTCTATCAACCAGGAAAACCTTAACCATCGGGTCATGGAACATCAGGACAATGTACGAGGCAGGGAAAACAGCACAAGTAGCACAGTAGATGCATAGCTACAATATAGCAGTTCTAAGGCTCAGCGAGACCAGGTGGCTGCAAGCAGGACAAATGAGACTGGCAACAGGGGAACTGCTGCTGTATTCTGGACATGAAGAAGACAGTGCTGCACATACAAAAGGCGCTTATGCTGTCCAGAGAGGCACAGAGGGCGCTGATCGGCTGGGAAGCCCATGGACAAGGATGATGATTGCCTCGTTTAAAACCATTAAGAAAAACATCAAGCTTAACATCATCAAGTGCTACGCACCAACAAATGACAGCAGCGAGGACAAGAAAGATCACTTCTATGGTAGACTTCAAGCGAAGGAATGACCTGCAGGGTGGGGCCCATGGCGGTCAGTTCACAAAGAGCTTCGCGGTTAGAACGGGAGTCAGGCAAGGCTGCCTGTTGTCACCATTCTTATTTCTTCTGGCAATTGGCTGGATCCTGAGGAAGACAACAGCAGGGAAGAGAAATGGAATTCAGTGGACACTGGGGAACCAGCTCAACGACCTGGATTTTGGGGATGACATTGCCTTACTCTCACACAGTCGCCAGCAGATGCAAGAGAAAACATCTGACCTCTCAACTGTCTCAGCCCAACTTGGCCTTAGGATACACGAAGGAAAGACAAAAATTCTGAAAATCCACGCAACCAGCACAGAACAAGAGGAAAACCCCTAGAAGAAGTGGAGTCATTCACATACCTAGGGAGCATCATCAACAAGCAGGCACAGACGCAGATGTCAAGGCAAAAATCGGGAAGACTAGAGCAGCATTCCTCATGATGAAAAATGTGTGGAACTCTCGCCAGCTTACAACACACACCAAAATTTGCCTCTTCAACTCCAATGTCAAGTCGGTTCTTCTTTATGGAGCAGAAACCTGGAGAAAAATTAAAACAACCATCAGGAAAATCCAGACCTTTATCAACAGCTGTCTACGCAGAATCCTTCAGATCCGCTGGCCAGACACCATCATAAATTGCGATTTATGGCAGAGGACAAACCAGCTTCCTGTAGAACAAGAAATCAGGAAGAGAAAGTGGAGATGGATAGGGCACACCTTGCGAAAACCAAGTACAAGCATCACCAGACAGGCCCTGACGTGGAATCCACAAGGAAAGAGAAAAAGGGGGAGACCTAAAAACACCTGGAGAAGAGACTTGGAGGCAGATACCAAAGAGATGGGGCACACCTGGAAAGAGCTAGAAAAAATTGCCCAGGACCTCGGACACTGGAGAAAAGTTGTCGATAGCCTATGCTCCGAGAGAAGGGAAAAGTATTAAGAAGAAGTGTTCGTTGTCCATAACATATGCCTGCCCATACCATAACCCCACCACCACCATGGGCCACTCGATCCACAACGTTGACATCAGCAAACCGCTCACCCACACGACGCCATACACGCTGTCTGCCATCTGCCCTGTACAGTGAAAACCGGGATTCATCCGTGAAGAGAACACCTCTCCAAAGTGCCAGACGCCATCAAATGTGAGCATTTGCCCACTCAAGTCGGTTACGATGACGAACAGCAGTCAGGTCGAGACCCCGATGAGGACGACGAGCATGCAGAGGAGCTTCCCTGAGATGGTTTCTGACAGTTTGTGCAGAAATTCTTTGGTTATGCAAACCGATTGTTGCAGCAGCTGTCCGGGTGGCTGGACTCAGACGATCTTGGAGGTGAAGATGCTGGATGTGGAGGTCCTGGGCTGGTGTGGTTACACGTGGTCTGGGGTTGTGAGGCCGGTTGGATGTACTACCAAATTCTCTGAAACGCCTTTGGAGACGGCTTATGGTAGAGAAATGAACATTCAATTCACGGGCAACATCTCTGGTGGACATTCCTGCAGTCAGCATGCCAATTGCACACTCCCTCAAAACTTGCGACATCTGTGGCATCTTGATATGCCACACCTGTGAGGTGGATGGATTATCTCGGCAAAGGAGAAGTGCTCACTAACACAAATTTAGACAGATATGTGAACAATATTTGAAAGAAATAGGCCTTTTGTGTACATAGAAAAAGTCTTAGATCTTTGAGTTCAGCTCATGAAAAATGGGGGCAAAAACAAAAGTGTTGCGTTTATAATTTTGGTGGGTCAGGAACATAGACTAACTACACTAGACTAGACTAAAGACAACACTTGACATAAATTACAAATAACTAGACTAGTCTAAACACAGGAACATCAAAATACAACTACTACTTGCTTTTAAGTATTTCTTCACTCATTATTTCTTCTATTATGTTTACTGTGTAATTTAATTTATTCATTCTGTCAAGCATCACTTGATTTAATAATTCAATGTAGCGTCACTAAACTCCTCTCTCTCGCAATGATTTGTGGGTAATATCAGCCATTATAGTGTGCAAGGATCGACACTTTGAATTTTAACCAGAAACAGTAGACCATCTGGGTACTTAAGAATACTTATTTCAACATGTTATGATTTGGGACATTTTTGATAACTTACCATTTTTGGATTTCACTGAATTCCAATAAGAGAACTAAATTGAAAATTCAGTGATTTTTGTTGAAAAATCTGAAAATGTATATTTACTTATTATTTTTTAAACAGTATTATACAGTATAAAAGCAATGTCATACATTAGTATGCCTGATGCTTGTGTAACACGGCCAAACTATGAGTAAGTAATCAGATGACTATTGTTAACAAACTAAACGAAAGAAATTGGAAAGTGGATACATCCAGCATCCCACATGCACCGGACCGAAATGAATTCTTGAGAAAAACAAGAACTCATTTTTCCCGATGCTGAAGCTGTAAAATGGATTTTAGCGCCGTCCAAGGGTGCACTGAGGCACATGATCTCATGCAGAATTTATGTCCATAGAGGCAGAGCTTCAGAATACCTGAATTTTAGCAGGAAGCAGAATTTCACAGTGTCCCTATGTCTACTGTTGTAAATAGTCAGAAATAGTCATAGCCACGAGTCCCAAGTGTGGAGAATATGGCCACAATCTCTTGTGCTGCCGAGACTTTGTATAATGAAACTGTTTGGGAATTATTCCTTTCTGTGCAATCAAAACCTGAATTCAACAAATCAATTTTTAAACCCTTGCCCTTTTGCATCCCTTCCTGAAATCTCTCTAGGCTGTACCTCGAAACCAAATGTGAAAAAAATACACAATTACAGTTAAGTGCAAATGTGACTTTTAAATATGACCTCCTGTCAACATGACCCTCACCCTTTAACTCTTGGGCAGAGATACCCGCTGAAAAAAATGAAGCATTAAAAATCTCATTATGCGTCTAATTACTCCACTAACATTTTTTGGCTAATAGTCAGAGATGCCTCCTTTTCTAAACTCACATGCCAAACCACTGTGAATGAATAATGTTCTTATAAATCAGCTGTGCGTGTGTGTGTGTGTGTGTGTGTGTGTGTGTGCGTGCGTGCGTGCGTGCGTGCGTGCGTGTGTGTGTGTGTGTGTGTGTGTGTGTGTGTGTGTGTGTGTGCGTGTGTGTTAGTGTTAGTGCAGGAAAAATTGATTATAGTGTGTCAGATTGTCAGAAATCCGCGAGGAGCTTCAAGCCTTCAGCTTATCTGTTTTTCACACAAACCTCTTCAACCATTCATTCCACAATTTAGTGACCTTTGCAGCACATAACCGATTTCTTGACTGATAAATTGATACCCTCTCACGTATTTGCGCGTATCAGTGTCAAAAATGCATTTTCTCATTGTTTATGCTAATAAGCTAAATGTGGTTTAATGATAATGACTAGAAGCAAATGTTGTCGAACTGTAAATAAGACTTCTGTTGGCCTCACTGACATACATTGGGGTTTAACAACATAATTTAATCCGTGGGCAGCCTAATTAACATTTAAAACCTCAGCGTGTCTAAATACACATACAGATATCCTACTACAGTATCGTACTGTTCTCTGCCACGAGACACTAATTATCCTCCGATAATTCATTTATATTATATTATCATGTGTTTGCAGTTTGCAGAATGTCTAACAAACTAGCAACCAAAACCTAACATCTACTGTATGCGATTAGCTCATGCTTATTATCCAAGCACAGTGGATACGGTACAGTACATTGACTGCAAGAGCATTGCCTCAAGGATTAAAATACCATAGTCTATGGATTTTTTAAATAGATCCCAAGACATCAAAAGCTGCTGATTGGGCAGAAGCCCGGCGCATCGCTACGCAGACACCAAAAGTGCCCCTCTAGCATTTCTACAGTGACACGGAAAGTTACCCCATTGTTTCCGATAAGAAACCATTGGCATCGATACACTGACTAATTCCAGATGTTCTAGACCTCTGAAGTGTTTTATATCGATTGTGCATCTATAAGGGTGATGGTACTACAGGGTGTGATTATCAAATTGAACTCGCATACATTAATGAGTTCACTCTTTAGTGACTCTTTAGTCTGATGAGTACAGTAATTTTATTTAAATGGCTTAATGATAAGATGAATATAAATAAAGTCAATTTCACAAGTATCTTTACTTATTATTTGCATGCAGTTTATGCATTACTAAACTATATAAGGAAACTTTTCTGAAGGTTGAAAATGAGAGCGAGATTGACATTTCACTATACATCCCCTCCGGCCATTAACAGCACACTTGGCATGGTAAGTAAATCACGGCTTCATGGTGAAAGCGAAGGTGCTGGCCTTCCTCAGAGCAATGCTTCATCACGTGCCACGCGCATTTCCTCATCAAACTCCTCACGCCCAGTGCGAGAAGAAATCTCATTACCAGCGAGTGTATGCGCGTTTGTGTCGATTAATTATGAGAGTAAATGTTCAAGGGCAAGGTTCATTATCTTGAGTTTTATATACATTAAATGTCTATGCATTCATATCAGCTCAGCATGCTACTTGAATGCTGTTCATTTAGATTCAATTCATATTCATACCTGTGCCAGACTGTCTTACAGTAATATACAGTATATCTTATATGAATAGCTTTCTTGTTGTCTTCTTGTGTAATAGCTTTCGGTTGAGGGGTGACACTGTAGTTCAATTATGTTTTGCAATTTAAATGTGAATCATGAAGGCCAGGTTTAACCTGAATGAATGACTGTATCCCTGAAATATTCACACATAAGGGTTTGTTTCGGAACCTGGTGCGTTTTCTCTCTTGGTTCGGTTCGTTTGGGCATATGTGAACACGGCAATCGCGCTAGGATCCGCCCCAAAACAATCGCTCCGAGACCGCCTGAACAAGGTGGTCTCGGCCCGATTGCAAACAAACTCTGGAGCGATTCGCTAGATGCGTGAAAGCCATCCGACCCAACAGACCAACGAACCAGACTGTATCATAATGTATGATGGGTAATCAGTGGCGGTTTTACATTGAATTACACCCTGGGCGAGACCCCCTTCGAGCGGCCCCCCCCAAAAAAATACCACAGAATTCTGTCTTAACTATTGCAATTACAACAGGAAACACTCAATCTGATGTCAATCATAATAACTCAATCTGATGTCATGTAAATCTATCAGAATCTATCTAATTTGCATATTAATGTTTTCTTGGAGCAACATTTAATGAAAAAATAAGTGTAATAATTGGAGTAATAATTGGCAACATTTTAATAATAATATATATTTCATAGGAATATTGATGTATAATTTATTTCCATATTCACTTGTTGTGTCTCCCAAAATGCCTGATAAACATGATTTAAATCCTGATGTCCTCTACAGTGGACATGTATGTTTTTTGCTTTGAAACCCCATAACGTTTTGACATAACGTCTGAGATGTTGGTTTATGAAATACAATTTGAAAAGTAGTCCGATTTAAATTATAATTACACAGATTTGAAAATTCCGTTGGCTAATTACAGGGCCTAACGTTAACCCAACTGATGGAAATAAATAATAACTGAACTTGTAACAGTTTTGTTGCAAAGCACAATATTATTGTGAAATTAGATCTCGTGTTTGAGTTAAAATCAAATTATTGTTGTATAAGCATAGCAAGCATCATAGCAAAAAGGCTAACAAACTTAAGAGTTATACCCACCAATTAACACTAGCCCTTCATTCATGACATGGATACCGTAATAATCATACAGAGAGAACATAGTTGCATATCTTTATCTTTTGCTCGTTTCTCCTCTTCTTCTTTTCTTTTTTTCTAAATTGGGCACCTGATGGCTTTGACCTTTTTCTGTCCATCTCTGTGTTTATTTGGCACTCGACAATCAACAGATTTCCCATCCCCCCAACACAACCAGAAGTCAAGACTAAACCAATAGAGTGTTTCACGACGCGTCATCAATCTGGAAGTCGGCCATGTTGGAGGCATTGAAAGAAAGCACTGCTATTGAACCTAATGGAAATTGCAGATTTTGCTGGAGAAAAAATTATTCTTCTTTAGAAATAACTGTGAAAATAAAGCTCTTTAATGCAAGTCGATCACACCCCAGAATCGCTATAGCCATGTGCTGTAACATCACGTGCAGTATAATTAATTATTTTCTACTCTGAACTTCACTCACGAGTCCGCAGTATTGATTGATGACGCGACGTGAAAACACTACTGGTGACCACAATCGTTTTGTATTACCTATTTGGTAACACTTTACAATAAGGTGCTATTTATTACAATTAGTTAATGCATTAGCTAAAATGATCTAACAATGGACAATACTAATACATCACTTATTAATGTTAATTCGTGTTCATTTCAGCATTTAGTAATACATTATTAAAATCAAACATGGTCACTGTTAACATTAGTTAATGCATCATGAATTTACATGAATAACTGTATTGACATAAACTAACATTAACAAGGATTAATAAATGCTGAAAAAATAAATTGTTCATTGTTATCTAACGTTAACTAATGCATTTACTAATGTTAAATAATAGCACCTTATTGTAAAGTGTTACCACCTATTTTTATTAGCCATTTCACACAGCTTCTGTGCACGGCACCTTCTCAGCAAGCGGAGGCGCCAATTTGCCAATTCCCCACATAGTGAAATGATAGATAATAGAAAACCGCTTCGCGGTGGCGACGCAGAGGATTTTATTTTTTTAACTGCTCGTCCCGCCCCCCATGTATCATGAAAAAATGCCGCCCCGGGCAGCTGCCCGGCTCGCCGTGCCAAAAACCGCTACTGTGGGTAATTACGTATGTTTGGTGACGCAAAAGGGATTGTTTTGCTAATGGCTCACTGTAACCATGTTCAAAGTAAGGAAGGAAGGAGGCGGGAACCGGCGAACATTAAACCAAACTTTTAATAAAATAAACAAACAACAAAACGAAAGTAAAGTCCCGACAGCTCCCTCACGGTCGACTGCCGGTGTTCTACCAATTTATGCTACCCATAAATTTGTGCTACCACAAACATAATAAAACGTAACAAACTCCAGGCCTGGTTCTCTCTCGTCCTTCACTGCTGTCGCTCCTCCTTTATGCTTTCCGAGCTCCGCCGTGAGAGATGAGAGACCGGTGCAATGTGCAGCTGCCTCACGCCATTCCCTCACTACCCTCGGCCCGCTATGCTTGTCGCACTCCCAAAATGAACCGTGGGCTCACTTGGAGCAGGGAAGAAGTGAAGTGTTTGACTGAAATTTGGTCAGAAGAAACACATCGCCGAACAGCTCTCCAGAACTCACAAAAACACAGAAATGTATCAAGTGCGAGCGCTTTAGAGAGCGCTTAAAACAAATGGGATTTAATCGGTCGGTTGAACAGTGCCGCGCGAAGGCAAAGAAACTCCGTAACAGCAGTAACCAAACAAGCTGTCAGTACATGATCCGTCCGCGCATGCGCATAATGACGTAGTAGATTATTTGCGCAAACCCCATTCTGCCTCGACACAAGTTAACGTCTCAGACGTTCAGAGGTTACAGACGTAACCGAGACGTTTTGTTAAGTGTTAAATTCTTTGGTGATTAATATTGCTTACTTTGTAATGCATAGACTTTTAAATGCTCATCTTCTTAATGCAGAAATGTAAATTATGCAAGGCATAGGCAAAGCCTATTCCCACGTAATATGAGTTGGAGAGGTCAGAAGCTTTTTTTAGGTGTCGTGTCGAGTACTGCGAAATATAAATAAACCAATTTGTGTTGTTTTTTGTGCATTTTACACAGAAGACGTTTTTCTATTCTGCTAAACTACTTTTATATTGTTTATCTATGTAAACACGCTCTAGACAGACGTGTTTAACTGTTATGCCTACGTCTCGTGCCGTTTGCAGCGTCTCTCACATAAACGCCATGGTTTTAAGAGGCTGTGTCAAATAATTAAAATTTTTACACACAGAGTAGCTCATGTCAGTTCCACAGCAGGCAGGACAAGTGTAGTAAGCTTTTGTTAACAATAGCAAGTCGGTAAATGGCAGTTTGTTACCAAAAGAGTGCTACGAGACCCTCGCGGTTTGCGCTGCGCTTTTTCAAACCATTTCTGAGCGCTGTGTAATGCGTTTTTAGACGCAAAGATGCGTTCTGTGCGAACCGCTTCTAAATCCTGTGTATTTGGGCATAGGTGCAACACTGTTCTCATACAATATGTGATGCTAAGGGGCCTTTGAAACATCCGTGCCCAGGTTAGTCATAACCCGTCCCTGCTGATCCAATCCATCTTGTACTGTAGTTCACTGCAGCCTGTTTTAAAGATTTGTGTTGAGAATTCCAAAGACGTTCAACACGATCATTATTCTGACTTTATTCTGAAGCTTTTCGTGTCTAACAGTTATAAACTCCACTGCTCAAGCACAGACAGATGGTTTCTCTATAGCCAAGCAGCAGTTATAAAGTTTCACTGGGTGATTATGAGAATCATCGGTGTAAAATTAGATCAGGTAGGCCTATTTGATGTACGCTGTTGTTTGACACGATAGTGAGTTTTGCCAGAAAGCAGGTGTGCGAGAGTTGTGTTTACTCCCTATATCTCTCTGCTGAGGTTTTTAAAGGTTGAAAGTTGACTTCTGGCCCAGGTGTGAATATGAATGGAATCTAAATGAACCGCATCTATGTAGCACATATGGTAAAAGTGTTACAAAAGCAGTAAGATCACAAGTTTAATTTATTTCTGCATTTCTTCACCTGTGAGCACTTTAATGTCCGAGTGCTTGATTTAAATTAAAGGTCCAGTGTCAGAAATTTAGCAGCATCTAGCGGTGAGGTCACGAATTTCAACCAACGGCTCACCCACCCTTCCCCCTCCTTGAAACTATCTATTAAAACTGGTTGTCTTTTTACAAAGGGTTCAATATTTATGCTACACTTTATAAATGCCATTTACAGTGTGTTTGGATTTGTGGACTGTTTAGTCTTAAGGGCCGTTCAAATTATAACGATAACGATAACTATAAAGATACTATAACTATACTTGTGTCCATGCCAGAGCACGATAACAATAACGTTATGTATATTTTAAGCCTGCGCGCTACAGTGTTCCCAGTCACTAAAATGAATGTAGATGACCTGATGCTTTCATTTTCATTCCCGAACGTCTTTTCTCCAAAATATGACAGCAAAGGCTGGATGTTCTCTCTGAAGGCGCGCTCGTAACCAGTATGTAAAGCATATATTTTGCCAGCTTGCTGGCTCATAAGCGATACATATATAAAATCCTGCCGCTTTCCGACCACTACAGTCTTTAATTCTGACATAAAAGCCGCATTGCGATCACCAATAGTCAAACATCATCTGCAAGAAAATGTCTGACAGTATGTTTTATCGTTCATCAGCTGGAAAAAAAACTTTCTGAAAGTGATACCAACGATATCGTTCTCTGTATCTTTATCGTTATAGTTATGGTTTGAACCCCGCTGTTCCCCTGAATTAAGAACGATTTTTAGAATGTTATTTTTTATAGTTATCGTTATAGTTATCGTTATAATGTGAACTCATAAAATGTGAAATATTAAATATGTAAACTGTACCATAAAAACATTATTTACTTTTTTTAAACTGTACTAAACTGTGCTTAAGCAAGCATGAAACTATTTAATATTTATGTGTGGATTTTTGTTTACTGAGGACAGTTTATTGTCAAGCAGTAAATTCTGCACAGTTGTACTTGAAGTGTAAGTGAAGCTCAGCTTTAAGATAAAGATTTGACTACAAAATATTACCACACGAGAGGATTAACAATTATTCATAACAGATAAAATTATAGTCAGTTTATATATGCATTACAATTAGTCCGAATTTTTTGAAAGATGTATATCCACTGTTGAATTTTGTTAGCAGTAGTTTAAAGGGCTAGTTCACCCAAAAAGGAAAATTCTGTCATCATTTAGTCACCCTATTATCATTTCAAACTTGCATGACTTTCTTTTATGGAAGATATTTTAAAGAACATCTGTGATACCCATTCACTTTTATTGTACGGACACAAAACCAATGCAAGAGAATAGGTACTACCGTTGTTAAGTTACCAACATTCTTCAAACATTCTTGTGTTCTGCAGAAGAAAAATGTCATACAGGTTTGAAATGACAAGAGGCTCAGTAAATAATGACAAAGTTTTCATTTTGGGTGAACTATCCCTTTAACTAGTTTTGAAAAGTGTTTTTGAGTTTCATTTCCGTAAGTCCACCAGACCAAGAGTTCCCAGCTGAAGAAACACCATCTTAACCGCCGTACATCCAGCACCTGCGTGTATCTATCGCTTTCTTACTTTCCTCTGAGGGCTTGTGTATTTGGCCCATGACTGAGACCGGTCAAATTTGGATATATGCAAAATTTCTCTCTCTATATTAAACCCAAGAGATCCTGCTATCATTCCAATCCGGCTCATTAAACTACTATGCATATTTTTAATACATTTGTTCCAAAAGGCACTATTTTGCCTCATGGAAGCATGCAGTTCATTCTATCACAGCAAAATTCAATACAATTATAATGTCACATGGGACATTACTAAATCACTAAATTTAAGATGTGGACATTGATCCAAGAGTTTTGTCTTCATGTATACTGTAAGGGCTAGTGTAAGATCAAATAAGACAGGACCTTTAGCAATATTGTTTGGAATGAGAATAGAGGGCAGCAGGATAAAAATATTTGAATAGTAGTGTGACATGATAAAGAATTTGCATTAAAACACAATGAATGTATAATGGCAACAGCCATGTCAGTTTTTCAAAAACAAAATGACATAAGACAGGGGATAAAAGTGAATGGCCATCTTTGCTATAGGCATACAAGCATGCTGTAGGGAAGTGCTCTGATATCAGCTGTGTAAAGTGGCTGTCTGTTTGGTTTGAAGAAGAGGCGATTTTTCCCCCTTTTTATATTTTGATAGCCTAGTTCCACAGTAAAGCACATTTATGGTCCTCTTTACTAATGTATTCCTCACTGGTCTAGGACAGGACATGGCAGTATGAAACAGCCGGAGTTAATGATGGTTTCATCTAAACTGTTGCTGAGTACAATTTATCTTTTGCAAATGGCTTAGAGTAGAACAGAAATGAGTGCTGAGTACTAATGCTTTCAATTGTCTGTTCTGTTCCGCCTTTGTAAAACACATAAATAAATAAACATTTTACACAAATTGCTGTTAAAACTTTTTCTCTGTGACTGTGAATCCTGAGGATAGAAAATGAATATGTACACACGGGAGAATCTACTGCTGACACACATCAGACATCACACTCTTATTGGAGACATATTTTAAAGAAGGCTTTGGATAGTCTGACCCGTCGTGTGCTGCAGATTCCCATTTGCATCCCTTTAAGATGGAGCACAGATGTTAGAAAAGCACCTGAAGCAAACATCGATCAATGTGAAGTGGATCATTTGCCCACAATCTCAACACAGAATCTTTATCGCAATGCACAACATCTAATCTTCCATACTGTGATGCATAACAGACTGGCAAAAACACAAACACAATATAAAGATGGTTTAACATCAACTGTTTCATATGCAAAAACTGTTCTGTAGGACAATATACTGTATATGGAAATGGTCGAATAATCACGAGTGTGCATATCGCAATAACTGAATGATTGTAATAATTCAAAAAGTTACGTATAGTCAAAGTTTTAGGTCGAGGTAATAAATGAATGATTTTAATGCTTCAAAAAGTTACGTACAGTCAAAGTTTTAGGTAGAGACAGATAGCGGAGAGACTGGATGTGCTTTTTTGCATGCAATGCATTGTTTAGAAGAATGTAACACATGTATGTTGCTTATATAATTTTCAGTTTTGAAAATGTATTTTAATATTTAACAAGTCATCACATTTTCCTTTGATATAGTGTCATTTAAATAGTGGCATTTAAGTGGTGCTTTTTTAAAAGGAGTGTTTTTTTGGAGGATCTACTGACAGAAATGCAATATAATATATAACTACAGTATGTCTTCAAAGGTGTATAAAGACCGTCATAATGAAGTGTTTTTTATTACTATAGAATGAGCTATTACACCGAGGGTCCCCTTACATGCAATTCTCCATGTCGTTTCTACAGTACCCCTAAATGGATAAACTGATCTATAAGAGCGCGTTTCGTAAATACGTTATCTCCTTCGGGAAAGAAGCGAAAGCGTAACGATATCTTAGTCCTGTGTCAGCCAACGTAGTGCTTTGAAAAGGAGGGGGAGGGGTGAAGTGAACCTTTAGTTGCAATTCGCAACCTCACCATTAGATGCTGCTAAATTTCATACACTGGCCCTTTAAATTGTGCAAATGACTTAAGATTGAGATTTGATTTATGAATGATTTACAGAATAAAAGTATTATAATTTACAAATGTACAGTATAATTCAATACTTCATGTATTTAATATATCTTGCAAGTTAACGTGAATGCTTTTTGTTTTTTTAATGAAAGGGCTTGGATAATTTACAAAATGTTGATATTGTATACAAATTTTTTGCTATGGCTGTGATTTAGTATCATACAGTCCACAACCCTGTCTTATTCTGAAAGAGCTCATATATTACAAATAAAAAACCATTGCCCCCATTTTACGGAAGGCTAAAAGAATCAGAGAGTCATTACACTTCAGGTTCAAACTTCTCAGAAATTTCTCTCAGCTCTTCCATGCTGCCCTTTATCTGTGCCTCCTGGTCCAAGCAGACAGACTCAAAGTAAAAAGAGATGGCCTTCCAACCAGCTATATCCCTGCTGTGGCGCAAAATATACTGCAAGACATCAGTATCTCTCCCTGAATAAAATTTCATTGCAGCAAGCGCAGGATGGGTGGATATCACAGCGGTTGTCTAAAGGGTCGAGCTCAGTTCCCTTTAATATGGTACCATCTCCTTCCAATTTCACTGAATGTGAAATTCACCATGATGAAGAGAAATGGATGACATTCCTGTAAATGAGCTCAAATTATTCAACATTGTCTTTGTTATTGTAACTTTGAGAATGTGCTGAAGAATTTGACAATTATCTGAGCGTTCATGATTCAAATCTCGAAGAACAGTTTGACTTAGGAATAAGTGAGTGAGATGCGTGATTATTTGTTTACTGAAATAAAGGCATTTCAATCTGATTCATAAATGGTTCGCTAGCTTCTCTAATTGCAAAGCAAATATACTGTAATAACTCAGAAAAAGCACACTGGCGTGAAGGAAAAGGAAAACATTCTGTTCAAGTAAACACATATTTTTAATTATTAACTAATTTCGGTTAATATTTAGCCCAGCGTTTGCCAAACAATCAAAATATATATTTTTTGACTACTGTAAGAACTGTTTTCCTACTGTAAGAACTGTTGTTTAGTTTTGTTTAAAAAAAATAATGGTTTGTTAATTTGTTTATTTTCATTTTCATCTGCTGTTTTATTAAAAAAAAACTGTTTCTAAATGTACCACAAGTTTCTAACAAAACAGAAAGACACAACCTTTATCGAAAACAATGCACTGCGAGTGGAAAAGTATTTTTGGATGGCAAAGCATTTTTGTGAATGTCTTTATTCCATGGAGAGAATAAATCTGCCATACGTGACCTCCATTTGTCTTCTGATGTGAGGCAGTGACAAGATGAAGAAGGATCTGTCCCATTCACTGCACAGGTCAATCTCCACAATCACCACAAGACCATCATCTAATGTCTTGAAGAGATATGAGAGGAACAATCCCCAAAGTATGAAATATTGACTACAGTGACAAAAGTCCTGCCATTCTGCTTACACTGAACATGTGATAACACACGAGAGACAATACAGTGGAGAGTATATTATATAGTAGTGGCCAAAAGAGATGTCCAGATGACATATTTTCAATAATATTTACTTTAAACGACCCCTCAGGTTCAATTAAACAATTGAAACATGAAGTATATGGAACAAATTAGAGAAAACAGTATTTATTTAAAAAGGGAAAATACAGCAGGGAATACAGGTTTTATTCTAACACACAAAAATATATAGAAAAATAAAAAGCATACAGAAAATAAAGCACACATCGACTAAGCACACCCATGCAACATGCACACAAATACGTCTTGAACAATATATGTGAATAAAAGGAGATGTCAAATTTCCAAACCTGGACATATCACTTTTGGCCATGACTGTACAGTAATAGTGAATTTTTGCACACACAAAGATAAATTATGCTAAAGAGTTGCCCCTGTCAAATTATACCACAGTTATGGCCTCTTTCTGACTACAATATATGTGCAAATAATGAATCATCAAAACTAATGTTAGTCTACCTTGGCTTGAAGACAAATTGTCTTGGACAAGAGGTGAGTCATTGCTGTCAAAATGAGTTGTATGGATGACTGTCAGACCCAACAATACCACTTATCTCACAAAGATGTTCAACTTTAGTGTTTAAGCAACTCTTGACAGTACTGTTCCATGGGTCCAAGGCTGGTTCACACTAGTACAATGGATGTTTCAGCCATATACATATAGCGCAATCTATTTATACAGATCACAACTATTCAGTAACATAAAAAAGGCCAAATAAGTGGCACAATTTAAAGGGATAGTTCACCCAAAAATGAAAATTCTATCATTTACTAAACCTCTTATCATTTCAAATCTGTATGACCTTTTTTCTTCTGCAGAACACAGATGTTTTGAAGAATGTTGGTAATCGAACAACGGCGGTCCCCATTGACTTTGGTTTTGTGTCCATACAATAGAAGTGAATGGCTACCTCCGTTGTTCGATTACATTCTTCAAAATATCTTCTTTTGTGTTCTGCAAAAGAAAGTCATACAGGTTTGAAACGACAAGAGGGTGAGCAAATGATGACAGAATTTTCATTTTTCATCCCTCTAATTGAATATGGTCACATAAGTTGATTAATAAGCAAAGGTAAAACCAATAATAAATGTTAAATAAGCTAAACATGTCCAAGGACTAAAGTTGTTATTTTCATACTGATCTAAACTGCCTTTACCTCTCACTCCCTCCCAAACTATCAAGATCTTCCAGACGTTTTGAGTTAAAAATTGTACTTATTAAACCCCATCAAACTGTTAAGCTTGCCGGTAAAACCGTAATAAACTCATCCACCATTTTATCCTTTGTTCACGTCAATGTTTCTAGAAGCGTTAAAAACAACAATCAGGGTAACAAGCCTTATTGTGCTTGGAAACCACTTACTAGTTGTGCGGCTAAAATGTCTTTGTTGCCGATTCTTGCGAGATTTTTGTTTTGCAATAGTCATTACGTGACCGGGTCAACATTTCTTTATAATATCCAGTGGTGCTTCTTCAAAGAAACTAAAATGACTTTTAGCTCCCTTCCAACATCTTCTTGGCTTTTACACATTGAACACAGATAACCGTGCTGGCCCTCTACAGTGTGTGACATTCCACAGGCCCAAAACCTGAATGTGAATCAGTTTGGCAGGTGATTAATTTGGCTGTGCCTTATAGATGAAAAACAATGTCAGTTTTATAAAGGTGACTGAGATTGTTGGCACATTCATTCATGGCGTTCCTTCTATTGCAGAAAAACAATCACAGGTACCTTTTCGATTTTTAAAAGACTCTGTCACGATAAATCCAGCAGACCATAAAATGCCTGCATTGATGGAACTTCATTCAAAAACTGCATATTGTTTTAACCTGGAACGTTCTACAGGTTTCCTCCAATGTATTCCCGACTTCAACCTGACATTCCTGATGCATCTTCTTTGTGTCTCTCTTGTCAATAGACCAGCTGGTTGTTAGTGGACGGAGAATATGCAGATCAAACAAGGTTTCCTCTCTGCATGAGATAAACATTTTCTCCACCCCTGCTGAGCCCTGGAAAGCTGCTCTGTGTCAGTTCAGACATTAGCAGCACAGCAGGATAACACAGACGTGATTAGATCCCACGAATGCACACAAACATACACACACAAACACACAGAGCGTCTGCGATGAGTCTTAAACATGACATTGTTGCCAAAAATGGAACAGTTGCGGGAACAAATCCAACATTTCATTCCAAAACCATTTTGCGTTTGGCTATATGTAAATGATTCAAACAAGCATGACAGGTGAGCAAGCAACACATCAGTGTAATCTCACTTGTTTCATTCTGTTCTGCCTTCCTGTGAATATGATTTGGCTTTGGTTTTGGATGCTTTGACATCCATGACATTTGTGTTTTTGGCTGAAAATGAGGTTGGTGTTATTCTCATAGATACAAATCTCTGGATGTTTGACAGGCTGAATTTTGGGCAACCAAACGCAGATGTCCAAAAAAAGAAATGTTCTTGTTAACGCCTCTTGAATAACAGCAAATGACCTGCTATATATATGCTCAGTAGAGCGTTTTCATGAATTTTACATTTATAGCCAAGTCTGAGAGAAAAATATTGATGATAACTGTTTTGCCCACATCAATAAAATTTTAAACTCTAAACCTTTCAAAAAAATGGCATGTGGGAAGACGATTCAATAAATCTTTTATTAAACATGATAAGTAAGATCAAAGGAAATTAATCATATTGCTCTGCTTGTTAGTAAGAGATGATTCAGCATGTAACATAACTAAACCATCAAATTTCATAAAAACAACTGGGATATGTTGTGTTTACAATACAGTTTGTGTTTGAAATGCATAAAATCTTTGTAAAAGACTTAAATTAGATATTTACAGGCAGAAAAATGTTCTGTTTTTTATTTTGTCTGGGAAATCTACTACTTACTTTTAGAACAGATAGATTCGTATTAAACGGCCAGAGTTGCAAAACGAGGGAAAAGTTAGTTTGGGGTTGACTGAGAATAATGTACAGTATAAACTTGATCTTGTTTTTCAGAGTTGCATACATTTGTGCAAAGAGAGATTGTTTACTTTTCATTACTTCTACCTGTGCAGATTTGTTGATGATTAGAGCTAAAGAAGAACTTCAACAGAAGCGAACTCATTAAAGCACTTTTTTCACTTTTATTTAAATGTAAAAACATGATTCGATCTGGTTAACTGTAACAGGGCATGAACCAGGCAGGGCATCAATCCACATGCAGTTTAACATTTATTAAACAAGACAAAAAGAAATACAAAAGAAACAAACCAGGTCACAAGGATAACAAAGAACATGAAACATCAACAACTGACCAAACACAACTGAAACACAAGGTCTACTGTATACACGCACGCACGCACGCACGCACGCACGCACGCACGCACGCACGCACACACACACACACACACACACACACACACACACACATGTCTGGTTTATTATCTCTGTGGGGACAGTCCATAGGTGTAATGAGTTGTAAACTGTACAAACTGTATATTTTATCCCCTACCCCTAACCCAATCCCTAAACCTAAAGATCATAGAACACTTTTTGCATTTTTAGATTTTCAAAAATTATCATTCTGTACAATTTATAAGCTTTTGTGCCAATGAGGACCTCAATTTTGGTCCCCACAGTGACACGAGTCCCCATGTTTTGGTGTGTGTTCAGGTTTAGGTCCCCACCGGGATATACAAACATGAACACACACACACACACACACACACAGATAAGAACAAGCTTAACAAGATGACAAGAAACACCAATTAACACGAAAAACTACAAAGGACTACAAAACATGGCACAGGACAGGAAGGAATATAAAAGTCCATAATACACAGGGCAAACATAGACTGGATTGTGACAGAGCCCCCCCCCTCTAAGGAGCGGCTTCCAGATGTGCCTAACACAAAGTTCAAGTGGGCGGTGGAGCGGAGGTGGAACGGGGAGGAACGGAGGGCCAGGACTAGGGCCGTGGAGCACAGGCAGGGCTGGAAGCCAGGGAGGCGCAGGCAGGGCTGGAAGGCCAGTGGTGGACATCTTGGATGAGGCAGGGAACTCTGATGCGGCATCTTGGACGAGGCAGGGAGCTCAGAGGCGGCCATCTTGGATGAGGTAGGGGGATCAGAGGCCACACGAACATAAACAAACTTAACTGTTTCCGGGCCCGGGTCCTCTCTCCCGATGGTCCGGTCGCTTATGCTCCCGAGCTCCCCCGGGAGGCATGCAGGGACCGGCGGTCGCACAGCTGACACTCGTTGCCACTTACGCCGCCACTTACGGCCCCGCCTTACCCGCCCCACGGCTCTCGCCCCGCCTTCCTCGCTACAAAGATATTTTGAAGAATGTTGGTAACCGAATAACGGCGGTACCCATTGACTTCTATTGTATGGACACAAAACCAATGCAAATGATTGGGTACCACCATTGTTCGGTTACCAACATTCTTCACAACATCTTCTTTTTTGTTCTGCATAAGAAAGTAAGTCTTGCAGGTTTGAATTTAAAGGTTTTGACCCTTGAATCAGGTACCCAGTAAACTATTCCTGCATTTACAGTATATTCCTGCTACAGACATTCACATTTTGTGACTTGCAAATATATGTCGGTAACATATCACACCCTAAGACAAAAACAAGGATTTCAAAAGGATTTTTAGGGTTTTTTATGTTTGACAAGATATCTTTCAGAGCCAATATAGTGTACAGCATCAGTGTGACAGCTGCACAGAAATGTTTCACTATTACATCTTATAAATATCAAGTCTATAAATGCTCCCTAACTGAACATATACTTAGAACTTTTTAATAATAAATGGTTCAAAAGCAGCAATTAATAGATACATATTCCTAAATAAACCAGGAAAACAAACAAATCAAGGATAAAATGAGACTGTCCTTTGTTCCGCTGTAATGATGTAATAGTTCAAATCAGAACTGACAACCAAATCCCACAGCATTTTAATTCAGCAATCCACACAAGCAGCTCTTTCATTTCAGTGGATGTTTCTGTGTAAAATCCTCTTTCCTCAAACCCAATAGCGGCTCAACTGCCAGATTAAGCAAAATTACAGGCCCGGGGTAGAATCAGGTCAATAAGGTTTCAATTATTGGTCAATTATTAAGTGGAATGCAATCAGTAGAAAATTGTCGATTTATCTTGCATTCTGCAACTGATGTTAACAATAAATAACTTAATACATCAAAAGAAAACAAACAAAACTATTCCTTAGCAAGGTTTGTTGTTGAAAATTGTCAATCAAGGATCAGATGAGATGCAGTTCCCTCTTCCAGTCACATACAACTATATTGTAAAATAGAATGCTTGCAAACTACTTCATATTGCTGCAGTACAACATATAGTATGTATTCTGTAAAAATTATGAGTGAATTATGAGTAACAACATTGTACAATATAGACATTACTTACTCCGATTATGCTTAAAAAGCTGATAACAAGTAAGGTCATGTAAACGTGTAAAACGGTTTTCTTTTATTGGGTAAAGGTCATAAACGGCGTAAGCAAACACCACTCGGCAGAGGTAGTTTTTTGCCCATTACTCCGATTTCGCATTGCATGTAAACGCCTTTACCGGTTTTCTCTCAGTTTTGTTTGTGTGCACATGTCTGACAGCATAGTAGTGAAAGTTTCAAACAGGAGTAACAAAATAATGCATAAAAGTCTGCTCTCGAATCATTTAGCAAAATGAGCACTATCGATGGTCACGTCACTGCTCGCGAGAAACCTGGAAAGTCTCAAACTTCCATGTAAACGCGGTTTTCTGCGTAGCCGATTTATTGATATGCATGTAAACATGTGAAAACTGATTACTTTTATAAGCTAATTTATGATAGATATCCGTTTACTTTGTGCATGTATACGCACTCAATGTAATCTGGATTAAAAAATAGCTGCTTCCATTTTTCATAAAAATAAATTTGCAGTAAATACTATAAAAACGGTAAATGCGATAAATACATAGTATTCAGACATCCTACTTACTGTATTGCTGTTTGCATACTGTGAAGAATTCGGATAGGGTAATTTCCTTCCTCCCTCGAGTTTATTCTCCATTTAATTTCTACAAGGAAGAAAAATTTGTGTCATTGAACGTGTCCCTATTGATCTGCATTGGTGTTCACCCTTCTTCAGTCCAGCCAGATTGCTTCTAATCACAAATCTTACTGATAATGGCCTTTATTTTACAAGGTGAAATGCCATTTAACTATCTGCCAGTTTCCTTTCATCTTTATTGTATTGCACCCACAACCTTTCTATTCTCTAATCCTTTCCTGTGTTTACTCTCTTTTTAGTTTTCTCTTTTTTATCCTTCCTTCCACTTTGCTAAGTTGAAGAATTTGGAAGGACATTTCATTGTTCAGCATTCTGCCTGAAAGCACTGCCATACACAGCTGTGGTTGACTAATCCTCACAGTGAGGCATGATGGGATTGCCAGCACAGAGGCCTCTTCAACCTCTTACACCAATTAACCCGTAGGAGTTGAAAAAAAATGAATTTGTGTACAGAGTTTTGAGAAGGTTTAACAGATATGCAATACAGCAATTGTGTTTAAAGCTTTGAAAAACCTTTTAGTTTTGGTATTATGGTATAGGATATTCCATTTAAGAATTGGATTTTTGTATCTAAGCAATTGAAAAAAAGGGATTACAACGATGGTTTGTTTGCCAAAGAAAAATTGCAGAAGGCTGTAAAATTAATTCTGCTGAGCATCCCACAATTCCCGCGGTCCAAATTGTGTGCTATCTCAGTGTCTCTTTCCTACTGTTATTCACTCACCCTGTCAATCCCCTGGGACTGTGGAATGTGCCTTTAAGTGTGTTTTCCACTTTCATGCCTTCTTGGTCTATTCTCATGGGGAAAGAGTTGCACCAGCAGTCACACAATCCCGTTGAATTGCACAGTCGAAGATAACACGCACTGTCCTCAGAGAGCATCAGTAAAAGGTTAGTGATGGTACCGCAAAAATCCTAATTCTTTCAACAGAATTCGGGAACTTGGTGTTTTGGTCTTCATAGCACTGGATCTGAAAATAAGGCGGCACCAAGTTTAACACAATCATCTAGATGGGGTGTGGAGATAAAGTCCATAACTTCCAAATCTGAAAGAACAGATCTGTGCTGTTGCTATGAGTTGTTTTGGGTAAACATTTTTTGGGAAGATCTATCTCAGGTACATTTCCTTCTAATATTGATGATAACGAAGTTAATGCAAATCAAACAAACAGTGTAGGAGGACATAGAAAGAGAGGCTCTCTGCAATGTACGATCTCTGACACTCAAACTTTTTTAGAAAAAATATAACGAAATCAAAAAACAAACACAATAAGGTTCGTTATTACTTACAGCAAAGTGCATCTATCGCATAAATAACACATTGAGTGGGTATTTTGCGCTTGATAAGTCAAGCATTAACTCTAAACCTCAAGTGCCAATAAGAACTCTTTAATGGATGCAAACTTAGTCAATACCGTTCTAGCTCTGCAGTCCATCGATAACAAGACTAAAGATGAATTTGTTGTTTTTCCTCCTTTTTTTAGATTCATCATGTGCCAGTGGCTCTCTTTAACATTTATTTCATTTGACACAACAGCAGTGAAAACCACCATCAGGTGGTCCGCAAACAGCGGGACCCCAAGGGTCCACTACTGTTTTTGTGTTTTCGCTCCTCTTTCATGTCCATTTTCCCCATTTGTTCCCTTTTTCTTTATATAAATTCCCCCCAAAGAGGTGGAATAGAATTTCCTTTGGAGATTCTCGACGTTATGCTTGACTAAAGCGATACAAATGCGAATAGCTGCCATCATACACGCGTGCACACACTGTGTACACCGAAGGCAATTCCAGATCTCAGCAAGCCCATCAATACAAGTATCTTCAGGAAGGACGTCCGCTCCGTCAAGGTCTTCTCTTCCCAGCGAGGGTCTCCTTTGTGGCTATAAGGTGTCAGTCTGAGAACTGGTTAATGTGGAGAGAGGGAAATTAGAGGTGCTGATGCGAGAGGAAAGTGTCTCCACTCTCCGGGGTCTGCTGCCTGCAGGCGGTCAATTCAGAGCGAGATTACAGATGCTCTCTGCAGCATTGCTTCTAAAAACACTTGTTAGTCAATGTGCACAATGGAAACATGTTCTATTACTATGGGATAAAGGAAAAACGCTCCAACATGTGGCACATGTGTGTTTTTACGCATCATTCATTCCATTAAAGAAATTACAACCAACTGTTGTACAACTGTTGAGTCAACTGAGTCATCTCCCATTCAGACACATCAAGGCCATCCTTGCCTTTGTGTATGTAGAGAACATAGACTGTAAAATAATGCATGATGTGTCTCCACTTCATTTCACTGTAAAAACTGAAGCCAAAATATCTCAGAAACGGCCGCAGATAAATTGCGGCGATGATGTCATTTGGAGCCAAAGTCTACGCAGTAGTAATGGTGAGGTGTGGTGGTGAATTTGGGTCCCGCCCAAATTCAGGCAGATTTAATCTCAAAAATACAAATCGTGTCATCACACTTTATGACAAACTAAAATAAAACTTACTAGAAAACGAACACCTGCACATACATCGGCGTGAGGTGTTGTTCGATTGTACAGTTTTATTCGTACAATATAAATCAAGAATAATTTGAATGCGGCAAAAGGTCTAGTGATTTTTGCAGCTTAAAAAGGCCAAGAACCGCCCACTTCGACAGGAAGAGCCGTTTGATTGACATAAAGCAATCTTGCTTATAATTATCGAGGTTGTCAGAGATATATCACATTAGTAGACTGGTGTAATTCATTATTGGCATAGCACTCACCTCAAAATATTGTACACAAAACACTATATAAAAAAGCAGGGAATGTGAGAATCAGCACATGATTAAAAAACCTGCGTGACCTCATGTAAGCCAGAAAAACTGGATAAACTAAGAATTGTGAATTATCATATAAATCTACATAAAAAGACATCTTAGAACAACATCACACCAAATGTTGTCTTAAACTTGCCTCACAGAATCTAGGCAAACAATTTCATTTTGTGATTCCAAAATGTTTCATATTTCATAACGTTGCTGGTTTTGTTAAGGGTTTGTGAGCCCTCATGAATAAATGATGCAGTTACTGCATGATCTCGAATTATTGTTTTGCTGTTTGGCAGCATTATGCCGCTGTTGTTTTGTTATCACTGTTAGTTATTTGTTGTCGGGTGATGTTAAGAGTTCATCATTTATTTAATGATGTTTGTTGATTGTCACTGTTATCGAGATCCATGTGCATCTAATATACAGTAGTTGTTTTGCAAGATGTTTTCTTCAGGAATAAGGTTTCAAAGTTCACTTCATATTTAGAGTTTTGTGTTACTCTTAATTTGAGAAATCCTTGCTTTCATGACAAGAATTTACTGTGTATAAGATATCTGCCTTTAGTAAATAATTATATTCAAATAAGCTATACATAAGCATAAATAAATAAAAACATATAAAATAAATGTTTTACAGCCCAATTAAAAAATTAGGAAGTATAATTATTTTGACTATTTTGAGTTATTTCGTTTAGTAAAGCTCCTCTAAACTGTATTTGTTAAAGGTGTAATATTTTAACGGACTACCCTGTCATTAGAATGTATGACTTGATAAATTGCATAGATATAGATAGACAGTAAAACTGTTACATGCAAATAACCGTAATTTACAGAATTTTACTGTTTTTTTACAGATTTTTCACGTATTTTTAAAATACGATAAACATTCCATAAAATGGCTACAAATTTACAAGAACATCAGTAAAATCACAAGAAAAAACTGTTATGTTTACGGAATATTTCTGGGGCCCCAGCTGAATTATTTTCCAACAGCTTTTCCCCATAAAGCTCTATTCGGTTGTTAAGTGGTGACGTAAGGAATACCCTTTTTCGGGTCCAAGCATCTATTCATTTCAAGCGGGGCAACATCTTAAACAGCTGTTTATGAGCACTGTTTACTCGTATTGCATATTTAAAGAGAAACATGCATTAACTCAAACTATACACTACAGTCACCAGGCTCAGGGAATCTCCGACATCAAAATTTGAATAAATAATGAAAAAAATCGCTGATTGGCCATGTGGGATTTTGCTATGAAGATAAAGGTTAGGATCACGGTTTTCCGATAGTTTTATAGCTCGCCATGAGCATATATTAGCATTTTTTGTTGTTTGCCTATAGCATCTTATTGAGAGTTTGGACCCAGAAACAGTATATGACCTTCTATATATGGTGGTGCATGACGTCAGTCTTAACAAGCTGATATCATGAATCTTCAAATTTGTATAGTAATATGCAGCTATACGGCAATCTGGGACAAATAAACTCCGATCACATTGAATTGCACTTGTGCACAGTAAAATCGCCAGTGTTAAAAATGTCAAATTAACACTCACAGTGTATATCTAATCCACACTCTCAAAGTGTGGATTATATATACACTGTGAGAGTTCATTTGAACATTTTTAACACTGGTGATTTTGCTGTGTATAATTTGCACAAAGCTGGCATCTCCCTATAGCAGACTAGAAAGAAGTCGAAAACGGCAAGGGATGTCACACCTACCGACTGTTGTCGTGGAAATCTAGCCCTACTCTGTCGGTGGCCTGTCACGCTCACCCATTAATATTGAAAGAAGGTTGACAGATTAAACTAAAGTGTCTGACATTTCTCTCTGATACCCTGTCACATACTGCAACACACCATTTTGGCAGCAAATCAATGTGAATAATAACAGCAGCAACATGCAATTGTAATAGCCTGACTTAAAATGAAATGCACAGAATTTTAGATTTTTATTTGTCCCTTCGTGGATTGCCGATAAAACGTATATGTTTACAGTTTAAGTGAGATAAAAATCCAATAAACATAAACTGCGCCTGAATTCGCTCACTTGTTCACTCATGCACTATTCCCTAGTATAGCGAATGCTAAATAGTCCACTATATGGGGAAGAAGTGAATGAAAATGAGTGAGCAATTTCGGACACTGAAGTAATATATACTGCATCTGACAGTACTGTCGCGGACATTCGTCATTACACATATTACACCTGTGTGGCTTTAAGGATTGTATTGCAAAATGGTAAAGTTCATTTTTACATTATTTGTCACGTTTATTGTAGGCTATTAGTTTTTAATAAAGAGAACAAAACAAATCTTTGGCACATTTATTTACTATTACATTTATTACGTTGAATAAAATTACTTAATATATTTCAAATACGTAAAACACTGCTATATATGACATTTATTTAATCTGTTTATTCTCAAAAAGTAGAAAATAACTGTCAACAAGAACAAACACAAGTGCATAAACGTAACGGTCACTCTCCTCCAGCTGATTCTAATCAGACGGTTGATTCGCATTGTATCATGGGAAACATGAGTGAGCGAGTGTACATCGGATGTACACTCAGAATGCATTGTGGGTAAAAAGTAGTGAACAAAGGGAATGAGTTGTTTACTCAGAATTCGGACAACACTACAAAATGGCTGACACCCGATATAGTGCACTATATAGGAGATAGGGGGCGAATTCAGACACATCTGTATTCTTCTGTCTGAACAGGAAAATGTGATGTAACTTTCTGAGTGCAAGAAGAAGCTCACTGAGACCATGTAATCTGTCCCCACTCCCCACTGCATGCCACTAATAATAACTAACATGTCCGATAATATCAAAAGATCTCTGAACAACTATGTAAACTAATCAGTTAAAAAAATCAGCTTGTGATATGCCATCTTTCAATATCCTTACCATAATTGAGCCAATTTATATCACAGCGGTTCGATCTGTGCTGGCTGCTTTAAACATTTTTCTGCATTATTTGTATTTGAACCTCCCTTGAACAAAAGGTGAGACAAGAGGAAGACGTCTACAAAATCCCTATTAGAAAAGCTGAGGATTTATACTGATGCCCCGCTGAGATCTGATGTTTGCAATTAGTGATGGCCTTGGTTCAACAGGTGTGGGTAAGCTTAATCTTTGTGCTGCATCAAGATGTGTTCATTTAGTTACACAGACCTGTGTGTCTTCACTAATGATCTTTTATTGCTTATTGGGCAACCCATTGGTGATGTGATTTTACAAGAGGACTTTTCACAAATACATTAGAGAACAGTGCAAGCTATATCACCTTTGCATAGGTTATTCTCGAGGAAAATTGTATTTTAGAGGGTGTCCTCAACTGAATGGCCTATGACATTCTGTATATCATCAGAGCATTTAATTTTTTTTAAAAGAGACTCAAAAGGAAAACAGTGACACACTACTGTAATGGTAAACTCAAGCTGTGTCATACCAAAGGGTTAACTTGGATAACTTGGATAATATGTGAACAAAGCTTTATACAAAAAAGAATTACACGGAAAAACGCGGACGGAATCGAGGAATCCAGGCATAAAAACAGAATTTGGTGTATAACACGGAATGGCACGGAATCTGGCAAATATATTATTTCCTAACAAGAAATTACAGCAGGTAACATTAAACGTAACAGCTAACGAAATATTCAGATACCGTTTAAATATGTATTCTGCTTGTTTTGCGTGTCTGTGGGGGAAAGAGTGGCGCGGTAGCGTGTAGTGAACACGTGATGCTTGTGGAGCTTTCAGCAACAGCGTTTCAGGACACGAACACATAAACAAACACTATTTGCGGCGATCCGTCAAAATAACGGTACGGTTAACTTAAACAAATGTTCTTTGCAGCGTCCCGTCAAAATAAAAGTCTGGTTAACTCGAACAAGTTAAAACACTCACATTTTACCACGCCTCCCCCTTGATTTTTTTAAAATAATTCGACCACAGAGTATATTGTTTACTTTAGTAAAGTATCAATCTGTAGTATCAATAAACCTGCAAGGAAAGTGTTTAAAATTCAGAATATTTTAGCGTGGTAAAACAAGTTTGGGCATAAATAATATTACATTTATAGTTTGGAGAAACACATAACATCCTTATTTACATAAAGTATCTGGATTGGACTGAACAGCCTGAGGTTTGTTATTCCAAATTCTGTCTATCAGTATTGGGAAATTCACTTATCTTCACTTTGCAGTAAATATAAGTTAAAGCTACACATAATAGCAGCTCTCATTAAAATTGATCAAAGCAACATGTTTGGCATAAAATATTTGTATGTTTTCATCTCGCAGCATAGCAGCATCAAACAACATGATAACTGTCCACTGACCCTGAACCTGTTCTGGATAAAATCTAGTGTTGAGGGACTGTGCTAAGAAGATCATCTTTAATGAAGATGCTTTAATGAAGGTCAAGACAAGTACATTACAGATCTGTAAATCTGAATTTTCGGGTAACTTACAAAGAGGTCAATGAAATGTCCTGATTCCAGGATCATAAGAAGAGGAGTGCTCATAATAAAATGACCACTTAGCCTGCTGGAAAGACATCCCACAAGGTCAAAGCCTGGGGCCTTGCAACACTGCTTTTACAACGTTTAGATCTCTTCTACAAATGTCCAAAACATATTAACACGCTTCTAAAAGCTCACATTTACTCCAGCCCAAAATCAAATGAAAACTTCTCACACCACCCTTGGATGTGACCTTTTTAGACTTTTGCAATTCACAAGCTGCATTTAGCACAGAAGATACTTAACCCCCCAACACGCAAGAGATTTGTTACTCCCCCATTCCACATGTCTATTAAAGACCCGACAACGTTTCTCACCTGGAGTGTTGAAGCCACTCATCCAGGTATTAGCAACTTGGCTTTTCATTTCGAAGCCTGACTAGAATACTAACGTTTTAAAAACCTCGGCGTGTGCTCTGCAAGTTAACAAGCTGATGAATTTTTATGAGCTCATCCTGCTGTCTGAATGTGGAGCTCACGGTGAATAAAACAACACCTCAAAAAGGAAAAGATAATTATAGCCCACAAAGCTATTGAGTTTTCCAATACTCAGTTTATGCTGGGCTGGCTGCGCGTGAGGTGAAATGGGACACTGAAGGGGTGGAATGGAAGATTTGGAGGAGAACGAAGAAGACAAGGAGAGGGGTTTGGCATTTTGAAATTTTAATTTCACACCTCGCTTTGCATGATTCTGAATAGAGGGGTCCCAAATGACGCCCTTGCCCTGCACACGGTGTTAATTGGTACAAGAGATGAGTGACAGGTGAATGTCATGATCTTTGTGAATGTGTTTTGTAAAAGGAAAAGGAGCTAAAATAACATAAACTGTCAGACAAAATGCCAATTGAAAGAAACTGTTCTGAAACTGTGACATATTAGCAGTTACGAAAGCTCCACCATACAAGATATTTAGACACGCCCCCTCTTGGCAAAACCCCGCCCTGTTGTGATGTTGAGACCACTGCAGAAGAGCTGTCAAAAGCAACGGAAGCAAAATCACAAAGTTCTCACACAACAAACCAACTACTCAAAAGTGCTTATGAAGCTGAATAATCCACTTCACCTACCATGCTCTCAGCTTCCTGCATCCCGTAAATGGGCTGCCCAGAAAAAGTGCAAAACAATACAAAGTTTCTGATTAGCTAAACAAAGAATATGACAGCAGGTTGTTTGCAAAGCTTGGAGAGATCTCAGAGATGTGGGATATTTCAGAACATCTGATTCAGTGATACTTTTCATAAAAAATTTCCAACACTGACAAACATTATTATGTGCCTTAGTAGATTTTATGAAAAGAAATTATTAAAATATACTTAATATAATTATGTTCCTGTTTTTAACAAAAAAATGAGTTAAAATAACGTAAAAATCTTCGGAATAAAATCTACTAATTTTGGTTGTAAATATTTTAGTTATTTTGTTTGAGTAATTTTAATTGAACAAATTATTAAGTAAATGTTAAACCCATTTAAATTGGTCAAATTAAGTTTACTTATTTATTTTGTGTTGAGACTACATTAATCATTTTTGTAGATTTTGTAGATAACTCGACCTTGGCAGTTGATCTGTAGTTCCCAGCATGCTTTCTATCTGACTGCATTAGGAGATTAATTTTTCTATTAATTGTCATTTTAAGTGTTTTTCAGTTGTTCGTGTTTTTTGTTGATTTATATTTGAGATTTAGCAGAGTTTTGGTATTATTTTTAAGTTTGGGTTTTTTAAGTTGTTACCGTTGTTCAGAAGAGCGGTGCTTGTGCCTAGGCTGAGGGAGGCAAGATATTAGTCATGAAGTGTGTTATTTCACTTATTGAGCAGTAACATTTATGCATTTGGCAAACGCTTTTATCCGAAGCAACTTACATTGCATTATACTGAACATTTGTTTCTGAGTATGTGCAATCCCTGGGATCGAACCCATGACCTTGCCTTTGCTAGTGCCATGCTCTAACCACTGAGGAAAGCAGTAACTGTGCTAATGCCATACAGAGACTACCAGTCTCTTCTTACTTGACCATCTATGTTGTAAAAAAACAGTATATTTCAATATGAAAGTAAGTGATCCGTGATGTTTGAGTTAGACACATGTTCAGCGTAATTTATTTTGTTTACTTTAAGTAACACTTACTTGATATTTTAACAAAAATTAAATGTATTTAATAAGTAGTATTGACTTTATTCTGGTCAGTAAATTGTACTTAAATTATAGCACCAAATTTTACTTAAAAAAAATTGTTGTGCAAATTGGTACGAGGATTTTATTAAGTTAATTCTACAAGTATTTTTTTTCAGTGAAGACAGCACACTGAACGTGACAGCCTTCATCTCCCTCTTTTGCTTCCCATACATTTCTGAAATAGGCTACATTAATGCAGCAACAGCCTAACATCAAAACACCATCTGTATTCTATGTTGCTTTACACTGTTTTGTGAACGGGTCTGTGGTTCTTTGATTTTTCTTTGATTCCCCTTTGTTCTGCATCGCTTGACTGAACGTTTCATTCCATATTCTTAAAAATTGATTTTTACCTTATAAGAATATTTTCTCTCTTACCCCTTGCAGGGAGTTAAAAGAGATGTGATCAATGCAACGCGCCTTTCACGTAGACTTTGGCTTTTGAGTCCGGTTGCCACGTCGATAAAACGAAGAATAGCGAAGTCTGATTTGTGTTAAAAACAAAACCATAAAAGCAGAATTTCAATGACTGTGCAATTCCAGGCTGAAGCGTGACCTTTGCAGTACATTTACTTGAAACATTTGGACCTGCTGTTTCTTTATTCAAAGAAAAAATCACTTTGAAAAATGTTGTGCACTGTGGTTGACTCATCTTATGCTTAGTGACTAAATGTTTCACATATAAATGTTGAATACATTCATGAAAGTAGCAAAACAATCGAGTCAGTTGTAAAGTAGTAAATCTTAAAGGGACTGTACACCTAAAACAATGAAAGCAACAATTCTGTCTTTATTTGCTCCTCTTTCATGTTGTTCTCAACCTGTAAGACTTTCATCTGTGGAGCACAAAAATCATAGTGTTAACAACTGACAGCCTCAGTCATCTACTTTCATTACATTTTTCCTATACAATGAAAGTGAATGGTGACTTGAGGCAGTTAGTCCCATAACATTCAGTCTAGCATCTCTTTTTGTGTTCCTCAGAAAAAGATGTTCGCGGCATCTAGCGGTGAGGCTGCAAATTGCGACCAACGGCTCACACCACCCCTCGCCCCACCTTTTCGAAGCACTACGATGGCTGACACAGGACTAAGATGTCATCATGTTTTCGCTGCTTTGCAGAAGGAGATAACGTATTTACGAAACGCGCTCTGTAGAGCAGGTTGTCCGTTAAGGGCTACTGTACTTCATTACGTAAGCTCTTTATACACCTTTGAAGACATAGTTATGTATAATATATTGCATTTCTCCAAAAAATTACATATTGGACCTTGAATGTTGATAGGCCCCTGATATTGGGGTGAATTTTTTGTTAGATTTTGAGTGTTGATGTTCATTCGCAACCTGGCTTTCTCTGTTCTCTCAACTGCTGATATACAGTTGATCTTAGGCTACAGAAGCACCTTTAACCTCAACAAAATAGCACACAATTTCAGAGAAAGCTGAAACAGAGGTTCAGCATTACAACTGCTTGCAAGGTACTCAGACAGACGAAAGAGATGGCACATTAAAAAAGCTCATAATCATTACAGAAGAGAGTGAGAGAAAGAGATAGAAGTGAAGAAATAAACAGTAAATGATGCACAGAGATGTCGGGGGAAATCTTATTCTTCAGCTTATTTAGTTACTTCTCTCTCGTTTCAGTGCAGTCCCAGGCCAAACTCAAGCGAGCGAGGGAGTTTTGATCAATGAGCATCGCTGGCCTTCCTCCATCAATCAAAGGGGGATTACTCTGTGTGTGAGAGGCTCCTAAAGACATTATTATCGAGGACCCAGTTCGTATTATGGGGGTGTCAGCACTCTTCATAGGCGTTTAGGATTACCACTGCGACGTCCCATCCTCTCAGCTCTTTACAGACATTGTGGTATTGAAGTTTCGAAAAATCTTTAATCCTGTTGCCATTTAAACTCCTATTATGATGTGGTGTACAAGTCGATATGAACTAACAGCTGTCAAAAGGGCATGTCACATATCATTGTATAACCTACTGCGGCTTGAGTCAATTACAAAAAGCGCAGTTTGTTAAAGCAATGACAATAACAAATTATTTTATAGGTGAAAACTGATAATGACATATTGATAATAAGCAAAAAAACTTGACAGCTGCGGAGATCTCTACGATTTGAGATTACCATAATGTAGTATTATGTTCATACATTTTTATTAATATTAACATAAGAATATGAATTGTATTTATATCCACTATCCATTTCATTAATCATTGATGATTTATGATGTATTGAACCTACACAGTAGTTAAAATACAAATTTCCCAATTCAAAACTACAAGATAAATCTCCTAGACACTGTGGCACGATGTTTGTTTTAGTTTCCATACCAGCAATGCTAAGGTGGTGCTTTGTTTGTCCAAACAATGGAAGACAGGGACAATGTTTGAGAAACTTGCATGAAAATGGTCACTATTTTTGCAAATTTGTCTGGTAATACTATGGTGCAAAAAACGTCTTGCCTTCACTTGGATATTGCTTTACACACTTTACACACAGTGCAAATGCCAAGTTTATTGGGAAAACTTAAGTGTCAAAATCTGCCCCTTTTTTATTGTTCAACTATAATGCTCTCCGCTAAGTTTCTGAAACAAAATAAATGTGTTCTCCTTGGGGTGGGTGAACACACATTACAAATAACGCTTTTGTTAGATTTGTTCCGCTCTCTTGCTTCTCACTGGTCGAATCTCAGAGCGGCAGATCGAACCGAATTAAGGCTCCCAACGACAAGCAGGACTTTGCTGAACTAGAGGCAAAGAAAGAGGCACTATGAAAAAAGAACAATTACAGTATAAGGAAAAGTGGGAACAAGTTAAATCTGTTTGTGTGTGTGTGCGCGCGCGCGCGCGCAAGTCAGAATTCGCCTCGCAATACCTGAAATAGTCTACACCGGGGGGCATCAGACAATGGCCTCCGTCAAGAAGAGAAGAGTGAATACACTGCCTGTCCGAGAAAAAGTCACCACCTGGGCAGTGCTCAAAGTGTGGATTATATATACACTGTGAGAGTTTATTTGACCTTTTTTAACACTCGCTGTGTATGATCTGGTGTCAGGATAGGTGGCGTGGAGAACCCAAATGCAGGCAACAGGAACAAGAGGGTTAACACACAGAACAGATTTATTTAATAAACAGAACAAAAACCACCCACGATGGGGGACAAACGAGGTAACTAAATATATCAAAAGTAGTAAACCAAAAACCTCCCACAATGGGGCAGAATGAGAACTCAGAAATAATCAAAACTCACACTGACTAACACGGGCAAGACACGTACGTACGTACGTGCGTACGCGCGCCCGCACGCCCGCACGCACGCACGCACGCACGCACGCACGCACGCACGCACACACGCACACACACGCACACACGCACACACGCACGCACGCACGCACGCACGCACACACGCACACACGCACAAACGCACACACACACACGTAAGCACACGGTACACGTACGTACACACAGACCGCAATCCAAAGGCACAACACAAAGAAACATGAGGGCATTTATAGGGGAAGACAAACGAGGGATAACGAGCAAGGGCAGGTGGGAAACATTAGACACGACCGGGAAACAATACAGGAAACGAGAGGGGCGGGGCTAATGACGAGACACTGGAGAGAACGCATACTACTGTCAAAAGGACAATAATATGTTTCTCTCCACACATAACCAAAGACCTTGTCATGGCTCTGCCTCAGGACCAGGAAATCCAAGACTAGGTGAGGCAGAACCATGACAATCTGGGGTTGCTGCAGTTGGTCAGGTATAGGTTCAGCAATGTTTTGTGAGGTCAGCTGACTACCTGAATATACAGAATGACCAGGTTATTCCATCAATGTATCTTCCCTGATGGCACGGGCATATTCCGAGATGACAATGCCAGGATTCATCGGGCTCAAATTGTGAAAAGAGTTGTTCAGGGAGCATGAGACATAATTTTCACACATGGATTGGCCACCACAGTCCAGACCTTAACCCCATTGAGAATCTTTGGGATGTGCTGGAGAAGATTTTGCGCAGCTGTCCGACTCTCCCATCATCGATACAAGATCTTGGCGAAAAATTAATGCAACTCTGGACAGGAATAAATGTTGTGACATTGCAGAAGCTTATCGAAATGATGCCATGGCGAATGTGTGGCGTAATGAAAGCTAAAAGCGGTCCAACGAAATATTAGAGTGTGTGACTTTTTTTTGGACGGGCAGTGTATTATCTTAATAAAAATGCAAAAATGCAAGCTTTAAGTTTATACAATATGATTAAGTCATTACAAAAACAATCTAAGTCAATAAAAAGTCCCCACCATGATAAAAAAACAAATGTTATATCTTTGGGTCAAAACTGCTGCAGAACTCCTCCGAAGTCTCTAAGGCATTAGTAATGTCATTTTTGTCGTCATCATTTTCAAAAAGAAAAACGTTTTCTTCTAGGGATAAGTTTATGGTTATTTCGTACAAATGATCATTTTAACAACAACCGAAGCCTATAAAATGTCCCTATTTAAACAGCAAGCTAAGCATCTGTGTGGGTGTGAGGTGTCAGTTTTCCTCAACGGGTTCCTTTCAAACATTGTTACCCGTGTTCAAGCCATTAATTGTTTTTGCATTTCCATATTGACAGGAAAGTGAAAAGAGAGTGAAAAGTGGAATTAGGATACACACGGTCTGTCAGCCTTGATCATTTCTACCATTTGGTAAGCAGGCAGTGATGCAAAAGCAAAAGCAAAAGCTGCACTGTCTCATTGTATTTGCTTCAAACTTGATTTCTCCTCTCTTCACTACACAGTCCACTACTGGAGGGCAGTGTGAAACACAAGCTAAAGGGCAGAATGACTCAGAGATCGAGATGGAGAAGCCATGATTCCACCATAGTAACCCAGCTGTAGACATTCGCCAGCTCGAGGTTTGAATAAAGTTTCCTGGAAGACATTTCTCATTTACCCAGCGTGTTAGCTAGGCAGCAATCTAGAATATATTCTTTCTGTAAAGATAATTATAAACATCACATTTTAAATATTGTAACATCTGTTGACATAATTACTGTATGTCTGTTCACATCTGTTAACACAGCAACTGCATAACGCAAACATTTTACATTTACAGAGGATCGTAATGAGGAAAACACATTGAGAAGTAAATCTCAACAGCCCACAGGTGTTTACTGATGTGATCTTTAATTAGCTAAAGCTAATCTTTATTTCATTTAAGAGATCCTCTCAGGACTCACACGCACGGCACTGACTGCTACAGGTTCTCAAAACCCAACGTGATATCCTACAGCTGAAAGTGAATCCCACAGGATATCTGCCATTTGCGCCATGTCAACAAATTTCAGTTTGTTAATAAAACTCCAGTTTGCACAAAAATCATTTTGCATGCATGTTGGAAAAAGCCAAAGTACATTACAAAGTAGATTTCTTTGAGCTGTCACAATATACCAGTATTGACAATAACCGTGATATTAAAACAGATGATTATCAATTACCAAATTCTACAGTACTGTAAATATTTCAACACCTGTTTAACGTTTTGCGCCACAATGGTTAGAAACTTTCTCTCTCTCTCTCATTTCTACACTCAAATTTTAAGTGTGATTTGTTGGCCAAAAAGGAGAAAGCACAACATAAACAAAAAAAGATGATTTCGACTGATAGCATTATTCTAAAAAAAAACCCCACTGTGATATATTTTTACCTTAAATTCTTTCGGCCACTATAACCGTGAAGTGAAAAATCTGATATTGTGACAGCACCAATCTGGCTGTAAATTCAACATTCAGTAATAAAATATCTGTTATCTGGTCATTTTTCAAGTAATGACAGCAAAAGTAACTAACATTAGGCTAAAATATAAGTAGTATAAATATTAGTACTAGTATTTGTATTAATCATTATTTAGTTTTAGTAATAACTGTTGAAGTCTTTTCAAACCACCTTTTATAATAACGCGCGCCTGTAAGTCATGAAGTCTGTTTGTTTCAGAGGTGAGCTATATATGAGCTGTGTGGGAAGAGCAACACTCCAAAAGTGGGATAAAACTGCAGAACTCAGCTGAACCGTGCACCAACAATATCTGCACCGAGCGAATTCTTTTAATTGCGCGATCCACTGATCAATCTGGGAAGCGCAGCACTTCACTGTGTCCGTGTGGTATTACTGTAAACAGGCAGGATCCGAAATGTGTGTATCGAAATAATGGATGTAGACCTTGCTAGGTAAATTCAACTTCGCTCTGTTTGTGAGGAAAGGTGTTTAAGTGCATTAAATAAATAGTAGACTAAATTCAGCATCTATCACTTTTAACTCAAATTCAATTCAATAAACTAAATACTGACTCCGACGCACACCACATTCAGCAATCATTTTCTACCCAAGCTGGTACTTTGGAATTATAATAACCTCTCTTTGTATCTCTGGATTACGTGCTGCTATGTTTCTGCTAAGCGTGGCCATTCATCACTGGTGGCTACCAAAGCATGATTTTATCCCAAGTCTACCATGAGAGAGAAGCATGTGGAGAAAAAGAATTCAACCATGAAAGCGGGCGAGTCAGAGAGATGTCGACCTTTGCTAATGATGCTCGCAGCATAGCTGAGGTGACAAATCGGCTTTCTAACAAACAGCATCTAGCGAGAAAGCCCAGGAGAAAAACAGCAGGACTGTTGTAATGCAGAGAGACTGCAGTTAAGTGTACCATCGGCCATACTTAATGTGTTTTTTATGCCGTTAAATTGTTTACTGTAGATTTCTGGGATTTGTTTCAAAATGCTTTTGAACACTGTCAAATACATGGGAAACATATGAATGTAGATAGCCGGATACAATATTACGAGAGTATGCTTTATTTGTGTGTTTATGCTGTAACATTTTATTTGGCATCACTTCTGGTTGTGTTTGAACTTACTGTTTGAGATGTTTTGCATTAAGTGTGTTTTTAGAAGTAACTGGTTGAAGCTGGTTTGTGAGCAATGAAATGTTCTAGAGGACTCTTATATGCCACAGGGGAATCATATGGCTCTTCACTTGTAAAAGAGCAGTGAAGCACAAGAAAACAAAATATTCTCTTTGCTATATTTTACTACAAAAAATGGAATTTAAAGAAGAAACTTCGTCTTTGTCTATCCACCTTTTTCTTAATGTGCAAAATTAACCATTATGCCTTGCGTATGCACGTAGGGCTGATGCTTAGACTTCCGGTTCGCCGCTTGATCCCATAGTTAGGCATTACCAAGTTAGCTTGAAAGCTTTTAAATGGATGTTATAATACTTTTAAGTTATTTAAAACAGCATCATGTCAAAGAGCAGTGTCTAAATTATTTCACAGGCATGAGTTTTTAACCTAGACCGTAAAAAACAACGTTGTTTTTCACCATAAGTTGGACAGCGACATCTCCTGGGATGATGACATTAAACTCCAGCCAGCAGGCACATTTGATATATTGTCTTATGTAGACGGCCAAGAGCTTTAAATTTATAAAAACACTTTACGTTAACATTAACAACAGTAGCGTTAACATTGGACGAATTCTTTGCCTTAACCATCAACAGTTCACATTTCTAAAGTGGAGGTTGCCGAGTCCAGTGTTCTTAACAGGGGAGTCATAATCTAACGGGAAGATTTTGATATAAATAAACCTGATCACATCGCGTTGGATTTTTCATAAAATAATGCAGTATTGGAGACATCTGGATGCTTCAGTGTGACTGGTTCTGGTATGTCATGTAGCGATACAGCCGCTGTGTTGTTAAACGTGCCTTTATTTATAGAGCTACAATGCTGACTTGGCTAAGCATACACTTAAATACATACATTACATACAAAACACTTTTAAATAGTGTGTATTTCCTGCGTCATCCAATGTGAATACGTATGTCTGAATACAGCGCAACTGTAATATTAAACTTAAACTTCATTTGATATTATAATAAATTATTATAATGTCACTTAGCCCGGATGTATGCTCCATGTGTTAATAGTGATGTACTATGCAATAACAATAAAGTAAATAATGAAGTAAACAATATGTTGTGATGTTTTTGAGAGGTGCAGAATACAGTAGTCGGAGCTAAGACCAAGCTGTCTTTAAAGGTGTCATGAATTAAGACATCAATTTTACCCCGAGCTTTTGTTATATAAGAGGTAATCGTATTCAAGTGAACATCCTGTAAGTGTCAGAACTGAAAACGCACTTGTTACTGAAATTACAACTTTTATTGACACCAGGCCCAGCGAACGCCAGGTTCTGGAATGCACATCTACTGTATGTCATAGATAGGTTGAACACTGCATCCACAAAAGAATATCAACGACTACTTCTCTAGCCCCGCCCACTGATTCGCACACGACAGTACTGAAGTAACACAAATTGTGCAGAACCAGATAGAGAAAAAAAATGTTTTGTTGTAGGGGAACAAAGTACAATAGCCTACATTCTTTCAGCAGTCAGTCATAGGCGTAATATATGCTATTCAAGAAGGGAGAGGGCTCAATTTTTTGTTTTAATTTAGCCTACTTGCTTTGCTCAATTTTATTTTAAGTTATATTGTATTATATTGAAAAGCAAGACAAAATATAAAAAGCATTTTGACCATTCAGTTTATGCAATAGTGAAAAAATTGGCTAAATTAATAGAAGACATACGAAAAGCCATGTTTGGTGTTTGGTATTCGGCCAAGTGTTTCATTTTTATTCGGCTTCGGCCAAGAATTTTCATTTCGGTGCATCCCTACTCAACAGCTCATACTGTACTTGAAAAACATTATCATATACATTTATTCGAAAGCAGGGGAAACAAAATGTCCGCACACTGAAATCTGCTCCACAACGTGCCTGACGAAGACCTGACGGTTGAAACATTACTGATGATTTATTAAAGGTGCCGTTCCCCATGATGCCAATTTTCAAACTTTAGTTAGTGTGTAATGTTGCTGTTAGAGCATAAATAATATCTGCAAAATGATAAAGCTCAAAGTTTAATGCCAAGCGAAATATTGTCTTTAACAGAATTCGCTTTTCAAGGACTATACAGAGAACTCCTGGAATCGGACCACAGCCCTATACTCCCGGGTAAATGATGTCACTATATGAGTTTTTTAATAGCCTCCGCCCAAAGGAATACGCCAAAAAAGGGGCGAGGCCTTCCTTAGAGAATAGGAAGAGCCGCTGGAGTAGTGTTTGGTTATCAGAGATTGTAAACATTTGACTGAGCTGCGCAATTAATTACTTTCACTTTCATCACAGTCCTACAGCTGGTAATAAGAATTCAGCTACACACATTCTAAGATAACCAACAGTCAAATAACAGCTTCTATGACTTTAACATCGGCTGTGAAAGTTGTTCTGTGTAATACACTGATATTGTGTGTGTGTGCACATACCTCTAAAACACTTCTATAAAATGTCCTTTGAAATCCTGCTTGCAAATGTCTCCTAGTCAATCTGCTTGTTTTATTATCCAACTTAGGTCCAATATAAAAAGGCAAAACTAACGCTTCAGTTATTAGTGTTAATTAATATAACCGGTCTGACGCCAATCGGTGCGGTGTCATTTCCCTCGCCATAGTAGGAAAGAAATTGCGATCTCTAACAAAGATTGACATTTGCACATGCACTAGCAGACTTCCGTTACACTTGGATCGATCCGCATGTTTTTAATTGATGAAGTGAAGTTGACGCCATAGTAACTGTTTATTGCTAAATGCCAAAGCTTATGAATACACCTGCACTGAGAGGGGGGCCGACCAATCACAACAGCCTGAGAAGCGGAAGCTCGCTGATATGGTATGGGTGGGACATCTTCAGACAAACGCTGAAAAGGGGGGAACTAATCACAACAGACCTGGTCAGCTTTACCAATCAGAGCATTACCAATCAGAGGGACTTTATAGAAACCGGAAAAAATCAGATCGTTTTGTGAGAAGAGGGACAGCTGTGAACAACAGACTTGAAATATGTGCAATATAAAGCGTTTTTTGAAACTAGAAACATGAACATCCATTGTTAAACATCCAAAAAACAGAATCAAAGCTTCGAAAACAGCCAAAGAACGGCACCTTTAAAGTTGTGAAGCAGATTTCAGTGTGCAGACATTTTGTTTCCCCTGCTTTCATTTATGTTTTTGTCTTGTACCTGAACCCTTGTGGGGTGTGGATGTGCATGCCTTTTTGAAATGTTATATACATTTATCCCCCATAACTTGTGGTATGCACTTAATGTCATTGAATAGACATTAAACTGATAGACAGCCTCATCTGTCAGTCCCCTGTACAACTGAGCAAAACAAAAGATGACAAACAAATTACTCCCCACATAATTATTTACCTGAGCGGCTGGCCTTCAATATGTTTGTTTATCTCCCAAAATGAACGGACTCCCCTCAGACCTTGGGTTTGCTCTCTACCACACAATAGCCTGAACCAGGAAATTAAAAAACCTACCGATAATTTGAAATGGGGGGGAAATTATTACACTCTTATTGAAGCACCAACAGGGAACAACATATCTGCCAACGAAAGGAATTACCAAACGGGATTTAGTGTTACTACCTATGGTTGCTACTTACTCCACTTTGGAGTTTGCATGCGTTTCACACTTACAGTGGTAATGTTAAAAGGGATTTTAATAGAATTTGGGAACAGTATACTTCTATGGTAATGGTGTTTTGAGGAAGAAATGTGGCTTCTTTAATTCATCATTAAATGATGAGAGTTGACCACCCATCATATAAGTGTGCAATGTTTAGTGTGAGAGGAAAGTTGTAAAATACTTTTTAAACAAAATGTTTAACAGAAATGCAGCATAGGCTAATTGAATGTATTAATTTATGAGACGTTAACTTGCAAAATCTAAATCTAACCTTTCATCCATATGTGGGTCATAAAATAATCATAAAAATACTATCCATTTTTGCTCTCAAGGTTCTACCACAACGGAAGGGATAAAAAATAAAAAAGCCAGACAAATGCCTTCCATGTCATCCTCTTGACTTGCTACATAACCCCTTTTACGAATAACTTTGTTAAATAAACCTTCCAAAACTTGTGATTACAGTTATTACTTTTGGTCACCACGTTTCAAATCACCTTTTCAGAGTTTACACTTTTAAGTAGAATAGGGCAATCTAGGGTGTCGCTCAGGTTATTTTTAAACCTTTTTTTCAGGAATGCCCATGACCTCAATCATTCTGACCCCGTACAACACAGATGGGACATAATGCACCTCAAGGGTCATTCTCTGGGCATTTCTAACACATCATCTCAACCGGTAGGTGACACTTGTCCTCTGTTCCCTAGACCTAAAATAAAGAAGAAATATGTTCTTTCATCTTTGCACTCTGAAAGGTTTGATAAAATATTTGAAACATGAAAGGGACACATGCTTTAATGTTAGGACCAGGTTAGGGTTAGATCCTGGTGTATGTGATTTTGTTCACCTGATACTGGAGAAAGAAGGCTTTTCAGAAAACATCAGGCCTTTATGTATATGAGATCTATGGGTTCAAAATAGCTTTTTGGAAAACAGGATATTGGAGGATCAAAATAACACATTGATAAAATCTTGAATTTGTTACAGCATAATATTCTTCCACATAGGGTCCAGACGCTTGCGAGATAGCGATCAAACTCTCAGGACTTTCTCCAAGTGATTTTCTTCCTCACTGACATTCAGCGAAAAACCACTAATATTTGAAAGCTACAATAAAACATTCCTCCATCATCAAAGCTATTCTCAACACACCGCTGGATTTACTCAACCATAGAACCCGAATCCTTGCAACAAAAAGAAAGATGACGGAGTGTAGAAAGATTAGAACAAAGAAAGAAAAAAGGAAACAAAAGCCATCTTATGCAAATGATGAAAAATCCACATCAATTTAAAGTGTAATGCAGCGCTCTGTTTGGCATTCAGATAAAGCCACTTGTAAGGACAAAAGCAGATTATATACTGCACGTACTTAAGCAAAACCTGACATTACATAGAAACGCTACAGAAGATATGTTTTCAAATGCTGCTAATAAAAATATATTTATAAAAAAGTTTTTTGCAACAAAACTACTAAAGAGAAATACTAAGACTTTACAGTTACGCAAAGGTACTATGTCAACAAGCCAAATATGAACACAAGCACAAACTAATATTAAAAATAAATTATATAAAAAGTATTAAAAAATATATAAAGGATATATATCTTTTTTTAATGCAACCTATATTAAGTTTGGTTGCATTAATAAACTAGTGTGATTAACTAGTAAACTAGTACGCATAAATACTGTAAGACTTTAAAGTTATGTAACGTACAATGTAAACAGACCAAACATAAACACAACTGAGCACTAATTTTAGAAAATCTTAATCCATCATGTAATCAAGAACGAAATCTGCAAATGACATTTCAACAACAAAGGATTCTCAGATCACAATTCTCAGAAAAACTATTTCCAGCTAATCTGTCAGCATCTGTCAATAGTTGAAACAAGTAATGTAACGATTCACTCAGCTCACGATGCGATGCGATTCACGATTCTGATCTCACGATGCGATTTATTCACGATTTATTTTTACAAAATGAGTTGAAACAAATTAGAGAAATGAACAACTTCCCTTGCATTATTTCTTAAATGCTTCACGTTTCTTTGTATAATATATTTTTTTATTTCAAATAACAAAACTAAACTGCAATTTTAAAACAAATTAATAATAGAAAAAGTATCTTTAATTTAAACAAACTAATACTGTCTGTGCTTTTCTTGGATTTTTTGCATTTAAGAAATATCAGCATGTCCACGTTTCGGTTTGCAGTGAACATGGCGGCCCCCGCTGTTCAAAAAATGTATTGCGATGCAGTTCACACTTCAACCGATTTGAATGGTCACGCATTATAATCGATTTTCAACCGGCTCACGGTGAATCATTACATCCCTAGTTGAAACCCATGTGCAGTTCCAAATATCACACTCCCAAAAATTTGTTATGCCAAAAATCAAATACTCCAATGCAAATTTCCTATTTCTCTGATGATATACTGTAAGCCTCTGCAAAGCTGCAGGACGGCACATCTGACAGAAGGAGCGCATCACATTCTTCACAGACCTTAATTAACACTTCCACACCATTTCAACTATCAGCCATTCTCTACATATTATATTATCTTTGTCTTTCTTTTCTGAAAACCTGATTACAGTGTGCTAATGAAAGACATTCTCAAAACTACTTTTGGAAATGCACAGAGAGCATGGCTGAGATGGTGGTATCGGTGAGCCAAATCTTTTAATTTCAGTTTTGCGTAGACTGATGAAAATACTGCTTAGTATTTTTATGAAAATAAACAAATTGTGAAAAAGATCAATTCTGATGATCATCAGACATCTGTGGTGAGACTAGCATTTATTCGTAGGATCACAATGGCTATGGCCAAAGGTAATAGATTTTAACAAAATACAGCAGGTCTGTTATATGAAAAGGGAAATATGCAATCCTCAATACAGACGCTCTAGCAAGGGAAGTCACACCTTCCAGTAAAAAAAGCCAATCATCAATCATTAAGGACTGACAATTCTCTGGGGGAGACTCTGTACAGAGAACCATGAACCGTTGCATATGCACAGTATCTTTTAGCACAATTTGAGCATAAGAAACTGAATTTACAGTTGACATCAGGTTTAGTAAAGATTTTACCCCCCCCACCTAAATTGTAAACATGTGAGCATCACAACACAACAGTTAGGGTAGGACTATATTCAAATGAACCAAAATACATATATACCAATTCCAACAAAAAAAGCTCTCACTGACAATATACCAGAATATACCATCCAGCTCAACATATACCATCCTCTATGACATTGAACAATTTGCTTTGTTGTAATGGTCAAGATTTGTAATAACTACTGCTAAATCTTTTCCCAAGGATAACGTAAATGCCCTACAGCTACATAAATGAATAGATTAGTCTACTGTATATACCTGAGAAAATGTTAAATGTCACACATTTGAAATACCAAGCACTGCAGGCATGGTAAAGCATTTAAGTACAGCAGGTGAAATAAGCTATGAATTAATCATAGAGACCTGTCAACACACTTGTGCCGTTACCCATATGAATTTCCCACAGTCATTTATTAACACGCATGTCCAATAGAAGTCATTTGCAAAGTCTACTTCAACCTCTCATATCTGTCTAAAGACTTGATTATGATACACAACAGAGGCCAGTCTACAGTTTCATTATGTACTGTATCATGTATGCATGTAACATAAAATATTTATAATAGTTAAAACAAAAACCAATACATCCTCACCTGTGAAAGGTTAACCAGAGGCTTTGCAGGCGCTGGGACCGTGCCATCTATCAGTTTCAAACGATCTCCAAATTCAGCGTTATATCCACCGTTTATATAACATTCATCACCTAAATGCAGTGAGCAAACAAACACAGCTAAACTTCCGTCAGCCGAGGGAAGCGGCATTGATGGGCATGCTCTTTTGCTCACTGGATGACACGTGGGCATGCTTTTCCGGGAGAACTGTCCAATAAGGGACTAAAAACCCTTGATACGAAATGGGAATCCATGTTTCGAAAAAAACTTTCTGAAACCTGTACGTGAATCGAGCACAGAAATACTATGTAATACGTTCAACTCGTTGATCATGTTAAGCTTGAAAAGCCAGCATGTTTAACAGTAGGGGTGTTCGATTCCAGGTTTTTGGAGTCGACTTCGATTTTCAACTCCCACTATTGGTGTCGACTCCATTTACTGTCATTCAAAACGGGGTCAGGAATACGAATGTAAAATAAATTAATGTAACTTCACAAGCTTGGGAACTTTTGGCTGTCAACAAATTTCTAAAGTCACTAGCAAATACATTTGCAATTGTGCAACAAGCACAGCATCACAGAGAGTTTTTTGTGCTGTCAGACCAGTTACTCCTTTCTGGTCCTAAACCGATGTGGATTTCCAAGCACACGCAGCACAAGGACATGATGGCCCAGGTCTAACGGTAGCTATAGACTTATGGTAAAGCCAAGACATTTCGTTTAGTTTATTATTTTTATAATTTTTATATTGCATCGATTTTGGAAAGTTACAGTTATACCCAAAGAATATGTTTTGTACTTAAAGACACCGTATGTCATTGTTTTGTTGGCTCCGTGCGCTAAACAAGCCTAAAACATTTTTTTATTTATTTCATTTAAGAATTTTTATATTCACCTTAGCCTGTTTAACACTTTTTTTTAAAAAGGAGAAAATACGTTGAGCCTACCTTGTGTTCTTTTCTTAATGTTACTCATTGCCTTTTCATTTTAAAACCAACAATATATGCTATAATAATAACCCAGCAAAAAGAACTTAATTTATGATTTGTGACTTCCTGGCTGTTGCTGGTTTTTATGTTTTTAAACTGGATGAAATGCTTTATAATTTGTTTCCACAAAATTGAAGGTGAAGAATGAACGGGAAATATTGCGTGCCCTTTTGTGAGAGTACCAGTAGGCTTCGCTCATGCTCTGATTAACGCAGTGTTTTGGATCGGATGTAAATGTGTACAGTCAGAGAGAGATTGGAGGTATGACTTTTACCTTAAAGTCCCCGTGAAGCGGAAGTTGCGATCGTTTTTACTTCCATATTATGACGCATTTCCGAGTGAAATGGAATTTCTGATAAGAAAAATAGTGGGCGAGGCTTTCGTCTTTCTCTGCGATTTGATTGGATGTATAAAAACAGCCGTTGCATTTTAAATGGCACTGGCAGCAGACTGACAGTTGAAGGGGAGGAGTTAATGGATGCTCCGCCCAAGCCGTCTAACATACGTCATTTAAGATGGATAGTCATTACAGGAAGGAAGTGCGTTTTCAGATTTTAGCTAAAGATTATGAGGGCACACGAATTTTAAAAAGAGAATGGCCCACTTCGATAAGCTTTTTACAATAAACGCTGCAATATTTCATGAAAAAATAAGAATTGTCATTTTTTATTTCACTGGGACTTTAAATTTGTTGAACGGGTCCTGTAGTTCGGTCACATTTAAACAAACCGTGTGGTACATTGACATCTAGCGGTTGAGCTTGGTATCTGAGTCTAAATTCAAAATATTGGAGAGACAAGCTTAGCCAAGTAACGGTTCTTCTCGGTTTCTTTTGATTGTTATCAGAAATAATCTACAGCACTCTGTTGTTTGTGAATGTGTACCGGAAGTTCAGTTCGGGTCACAAAAGTGCGCATGCGCAGGAACGTTTGTTTATGTTGTACTTAAGATGAAACCGTCTATAGAATTTAGAATGCACGAAATAACATGTTACATCCGCTTCAAAACTACAAGTAAATGTTGAGAAAAACTTACCTGCTACAGACAGTACTCAGAAATGTTGTAGTTCACAATGTATTATGCAGGACTGGCATGGAGGGCCAAGAGTCGATGAATTCTCGCAAATGTAACTAACCTACCAGAGGAACAATTACCTTTATCAAAATGAAATGTGACACCTTGGATAACTAAAACTTTAAGTACATTGTACAAATAAACAATATGTAGAAGCACAAACAAACAAGAGAACAAAATTCAAAACCACTATCTGCATATAGGCTACTGCATACGGAAAATATGCACGGCCTGTTCACCTGTGTACAACTTCTTGATTCGCTGCGCAGACCAATCTGCTGCCAAATAAAGTACCGCGAGAGCCATGCGAAAGTATACTGCTCTCTGTATGCTTTCGAATTGTTCTCGCGGTACTTTAATATCACACGCCAAATTGTCTACGCAGGCGCCGTATGAACTTGTCTGTATTGAGTAGGTTTATTGTATTATTTGCTATGTATGTGCTATGGCTTATTTATGCTGTGACGTGGCGTCGTTTATTTCTGTTGTGGCGGATTTCCGATTTTCCGTATTTTCAACTTTCGTGTGTTTAAGCCTACTAATGTTAGGTTATGTTTGGTGTATCCAACGTGCACCTCTAGTCTAGGCCACCGTTCTTCTTCCGAGTAGGACAACAGCACCTTTCAGAGCACTGGAGCATCACGATTTACACTAAATACGTCACGAGTTTTAACTAAATACGCAAACTGCTTTAAACGTTGTTTTAGTTGCATGTTTGAGCATTAGATAACATCTCATTTGTGAAATACATGTGACCAAGTGAAATTTTATGTGCATGTCAAATGATGTCCAACACTGTCGAAATAGTAGGCTATCCAGAATAGGTTTTCGTAGAGAACCTATTCGTTTTCATAAATGAGAATGATGAGAAGTAGGGGTATTCTTGTAACAAGACTAAAATGAATGTGTCAGTCATAGTCAAGTATAACCTATAAACTTGATGTAAAATTACAGTATATACTGTAGGTGATATTCCAAATAACTATATATTATATTTTCTGTAACATAACATTACTTATAGGACATGTATATTTAGAATGAATTGTATTGAAAAAAATAAATAGCCTATATAAGCAGGGCTCTCGACTAACTTTTTGCACTGGTGCGCGCCTAACTTTTTTTCTTAGGTGCACTGGCACAAAAGTTAGTTTAGGTGCACCCAAATTTTCGACCGCATCGCATTTAAAACATCGCAGTTTTACCAGTTCACTTTTTTTTTTAAGTCGCTGTCCATATAGGCAAAATTGACTTGTAAATGATTAACTAACAATCTGGTCAACATAAAGTTCTTTATTTGAAGCACAATTCTACAAGAAAGGTAACTTACTGAAAAAGTGTTGGTGCTTAAAGTGCTTCACTGAACTGAAATATAAACTTAAAACATCTCAAGATAAATGGACCAGGGCTTGACATAACCTGGGAGGTTGATGGCTCCGTGTCAGAGCATTGCTTATGATTTTCGGACGGATCAGGCCTTAATTTAACATTATTCATGTTAAAGTTGTCAATCATTCTTTTCATCTTCTCTCATCATCCGCGGCTACATCCACTCTGTTTAACTGACGGGCCTATAGGCTCCTCCCCTCTCTGTCTGACTGCAGCACACGCATTTTCAAACGTACACACCAGAGGTTGCGCTAGACTTTTTTATTGTCCGTCATTTTGTCTGACAGGCTAGTAAAAAATCCGTCATAATCTATTATTACCCGTCACTATGGTGCAAGGTGGCTTTACGTGGTAATTAGTATGTTCGTGACGTCATCACGCTGTACGTCTCGGAACTTGTATTTTAATACAACTGAATGCCCAATAAAGCCGTTGTTTATATTCATCTATATATTTAATGTTTATGTACATATGTGATTCGATCTGGTGCAAATTTATATATTACAGTTTATGATACCATATCCAAGCCCTTTCCAAATCAGTTTTTATTTTGCTCATACCTTGTGTATGTAACAAAAGTTATGGCTGAGGTCGGCTGAAGCGCTAGGATTTTCTGGAACGGAATTTGTATGAAAACGGGTTTAAAGTTAAGTGATGAAAATAAAAGCAGAACAGTCCAGTATCACAAGTAAAAGTCACTTTACAGTGGTAAAAGACTTACTCTAACAATTTAATTAAAAAAAAACATTTCCTAGGGTTGAAGTCTATAAAAATACTGTACAAAACCGTTTGAATAAAACGAAAGTAAGGAAAATGGTGCAAGGCACACTTAGGGTGCGTTTACACTTGGCATTAACATGTGATCTCGGTGATCCGAACAAGCACATCGGATCTTCAGACAATCAAGACACAGCGCGTTTACACTTGTCAACAAGTGGCTTCCACATCTGGATAACTGATCGGATCTCTATAGTTTCCCGCCCATTATTTTAATAAGCCTGCAATTTAAAAATAGCCCCGGTGCGGGGAGATTTCACAAAACACGTATACGGGGAGGATGAGCATGTTACAGATTTGATACGCAGCCATGTTGAACTCGAGGCAGCGGAGGGAAGTAAACCGCGGTTAAAACGATTAATGATCTTATATGTGAAAGTATAAGCAGAGGACGTTTGTAAAATGACACTATGTACTTGAGCTGTGGCGGGTTTCACTCGCGCGCGCACACACACACACACACACACGCACGCACGCACACACACACACAGACTAACGGTGTTTTTAAACACATCATTTGTTTATTCATGTCATGGACACATAAAATAATCACATAAGTAGGCCGAAGTTATGATCAAAAGCGACCACTTACATCGTTCTCGTGTAGGCTATTTGGGTTGGTTCGGCAGAAAGTGACAGCGCGTCGTTTCTTTGGTCTGCGCCCTAAATAGCGTGCTTACTGACATCAGCTATTAGCAACACTATACAATCTTGTTTCTGTATGTAAATGATATACGGTGTATTCAGAGCGCCGTTTCAAGCTGCCCGTCTGCCGCTTAATCTGTCTTCCGGGGACGGTACTTTCGAGTCAGATCCGTGGGCGTGGCTTGTTGGTTTTGACTAAATCTTTGGTGTTTCAAGTCTTACGAAACCTTTACCCTAACCCACACCCTAACCCTAACCTTACTCTAACCATCTAAACTACCTATGATTGTTAAAATTGATGAAAAAACACGTTTGGGTGATGACGTCAGACTCGAAACACCAAGGATTTAGTGAGAGCCGTACGAGACACAAGCGGCAACAGCCCTCGGGGAACCGGAGAGTTGATTACGCCGTATAGGCTACAGTAAACACACACACATGTTAGAAACAAGCTGGTATAGTGTTGCCATTGGTGTCTGTGACATGAAAATAAACAAATGATGCGTTTTAAACTGCGCTGTGTGCGCGAGTCAACGCCATTCATGGCAGTCACAAATACAGCAATGATACAGCTGAAGTGGTCAAGTAAAACATCTCGTGTGATTTGACATAAATCCTCTGTAGGTTAAAGTATCCATGATAATTTCGTGGGAAAATGAACGACTGTGCAACGTTCGGGAGCAAGAGTAAACTTTCCGCTGCATTTGTCAGCTGCTCCGCAGTCTGAGAGGTTTCGGACAGACGAGAGTATAATGATAGCGGGCGGGGTTTTCTGTGAAATTGTACCGGTAAATGTAGATAAACTGTCTGGATTGCGTTTACATTACACTGAGATCCGATCACAATGCGTCCTCGACTACGTCTGGATCAGGACACGCTGATCGGATGACATTCCGATCAGAAGCGCGTTTAAACTTGTCTTTTCAATGTGTACGTGGACAACATCCACCCAGCTAACAATTTTATGTTATAAGAACGTTTTTATAACGTTCTCGTTAAGTTATAGAAACGTTATTTTTAAATGATCTAGGAACGTTCAAAACGTCCATTTTTTAAACGTTCTATTAGCGTTTTTTATTGGTTACAAGAACGTTATCCAAAACGTTATTAGAACGTTAAATTCTCTTGTTATATAAACGTTTTCCTAATGTTTTTCAAAGATAATGAAAAACGTTCTGCAAAACGTTTTTATAACGTTGACCCAACGTTTTTGTAGGGTAATGCAAACTCTAGCAAAACGTTATTGTAACATTTTATTTCTTCATATACTAATGTTTTCTATACATTCTTTCTATGCTTTAGGACTGTTCTTAACCTTATGTTCTTGTTTATACGTGTTCTCTCAATGTTATTCAATGCTTATAAATTAAATGAGTTTTAATGGAATTTATAGTAAATGTTCAGTAACTGTGTAACATTCACAAAATACAATCTAGAAATAGTAAAATGGAAAGCTAATAATGCAATTTACATTAAGTGGACACTAATATAAATGTAAGGAAAGAAACATTTAATGTCCAAGCTAGTTTTAAATAATAAAAATATTGCTTTTTCAGTTTAATTTTTAAACAACATTTTTCAAATTCAGCAGTCAAGTGTAAAATAAATTGGTTTATTTTGTAAATGCAAGTAAATGCCATTTTAAACAATATGTTTAGTGTAAACAATAACAAACAAAACATGAGAACCAACTAATAAGTAAGATATTAAAAGAAAATATGTAAAAATAAAAATAGATTAAAGAATATAAAAAATGTACATTAAAGAACAGGAACGTACATAGACAGAAAGAGAATATTAACTATAAATTAAAAAATGTTAAAATAATGAGGTCGATGACATCACTCCATGTCTTGCTGGGGCACCGGGCCACTGGACATTTCAGAAGACGTGGAGGGAGACTGCAGGGAGAAAAGACAGTGTTAAAATTAAATAGTGGTGAGATTTAGTATAAAAAATACTGAGATGCTATACTATATGCATCCCTTCACATGTTATTGTTTAGTGGCTTTTCCAAATCAGTCCTTTTTGAATACTTTCAACCTAAGATTTAGTACTGAAAAAACATGAACAGACAATTAAAGATTTGTGTGTTAGTAGAAGCCGGCATACATGCTACAAACAATGCAAATGTGTAAGAAAAAAAAGAGTCCATTTCCCATAAAGTTACAAAATGATAAATAGTAAATGTTGATTCAACATTGGGATGTACTGATCATAGAAGCATGAGAAACATATAGAGTTTGGTTCCAAAATGAGAACTTGATTGTGCATTCCAATTAACATCAATCAAACTGTAGTTGGTTTAATTTTATTTAAGCCATAATAATTAAAAAAACAACAGCTCACTGACACAATAAAAACATGATAACATAATAAAAAACATGATTTTTTAAACAAAAAACGTAAAAAAGGAGTTATCTCATTTTGGAACCAAACTCGTCATATGCATGCATACATACTGTTAGTGTTAATGATGTTAACCTACTGTTAATGTTAATAATGTTAATGATTATTCCTAGTCAAATTAAGCACAAAACTGATGAACACTGTTTATTTAACACTCATCAGACAACATTTTAATATAAATGTAATCAACAGCGCATATAATGTGTTGTTTTTTGTGAATATTGCTGCAAATAATACAGCTGCTTCCACTGTCTTTCCCGCTTACTCCCATTCAAACAGATAGACAGTTGAGAGCTGCATGAACCACGTGACCACGCGGTGGCGAGGTTTAAAGCGTATGGCAACCACCTCTTTCAACAGCTCTAAAAATATGCGTTTAAACACAATTTGAGCAAAGAGACAACATTTAATGTGACATCAAATCTGCAATAATGTGTAACGCGTTTTTATCAGAATTTTCAAATTCAAACAGATATCATTTCAGGCATCCCCGAAATAACTGACTGCAGGAGACATTGAAAATGGCAGCTGCGACTCCGTTAAAAGAGATGTTCGTTATATGAAATAAAATATATAAGAACGGATTTGTCATTATTACACGAACCTCTAAAACTTTCCTGTCAGTTTTACTTAAATGCGTTATAAATTTCAATACTGATAAGTCAGTCCAAATAATTATTTAAATGTATTTTGCCTATACACATTCGTGTAAGTTGATCCTGTTGTAACGGCTCATCTGTGAAGCGCGGCAGCAGTTTTTCTTAACTTAATTAAAACAGTTATTAGCGCCTGCTCCAAAACGAACTTATCAGCATTTTGATAATAACAGTTTTTTATTCATATAATCAAAACTATCACTCACCTGTCTCAAAGGAGTGGGAGTCGTCGTCTCGTCGATCCCGCGTTGTTTGATTGATGTGCGCGACTGAGCATGCGCTCCAAAAACCACACCCATGCTATCAAGCTAAATGTATGAATTGGACTAGAGGCATGAAATATATATAATAGTATTTCAGTGCATTGCAATGTGTTTCAGAAGTTGAATTTGCAAAAAAAAGCTTTATGACCAATTTAAAATGATAAATAAACATTTTAATGAAGTAACGTTTTGATAACATTTCGCTAACGTTGTAAGAATAACGTTTTAATGCTAACGTTTTTAGAACGTTTTTCAATTATTTATAACGTTGAAATAACGTTCTACTACTGTTACTGCAAGAACGTTTTAGAAAAACATTCAGAGAACTTTCAGATAACGTTAGCCAATGTTCTCAGAACGTTCCCTGTTAGCTGGGCAGATACAGGTTGCATGTTAATGCCAAGTGTAAACGCACCCTTAAAGAACGAGAGCTCTGCCATTATCACTACACAAGGAAACTAGCAAACATTACGGATAACAACTAATAAGCAGTGAAGTAAGTTTTACGTTGTTTATCATGTGCATAGTGTCTGGACTGATCATTCCTTGTATGTTTTGCGATCGGATAACTCCCGGTGCTGCAGACGGGGAGCTCTGTCATCTCACGAAAACATTGTATAAAAACTTTGCATGCCGTAGTTTACACAGGACTGGCGGGAAATGTGCATTGCTACTCCTTCATTCTTCATGTTATGTGGTTTACTTTGATAGGTGAGCTGTCTTTCCCGCGTCCCAGCGCGACATCCGACGGGTTTTCCCAGATCGCATCACATATGTCTAGTCAGTAACAATGACATGTGAAAACACGCACGTCCCTTCGCAAGCATATCACGCTCTAATGAAGGGAAACGGGGAGTTACAAATTGCCCTCATTGTAATCCGTCAAAATGACGGACAGACGGCCTTCAGATTTTTCCGTCACTGGTAAAAAAATCAGTCAATGACAGAGAATTTTCGGTTAACACGACCTCTGGTACACACACGTACAGGAAAATCTGGACCACGGCCAATCAGAGGGGGGTCTGCCCTTCACTATCTCTGATTGGTTTAGACCACGATATGGGCCTAATGTGTGTCTGTTGTTGAATCACAGGGAGACTTCCAGAGTCGCGGAGACTTTTTTTCTCCTTCGAATGGCTGGTCGCACCGGTGCGACCTCAGATTTTTCTTAGTCGCACCATTGAGAAATAAGGTCGCATGTGCGACCAAATTGGTCGCACTCTAGAGCCCTGATAAGAATTAAAATCAGTTCATTCATTTATTTGTAATTCAGTTATTTGGAAGATTTCATGTGACATTGTTAATTCTGAATGGTGCACAAGCCTGGAAGGATCAGACAGTTGCTGGTACATATGGATGCCTGTTAATGAAGACAATCTCACCCACTCAAGTCTAAGTGGAGAAATTTTCAGCTATAGAAGAAGAGGTTGGACAAGATGAATGTAGTGTGTGTTTTAGATGACCTTGTTTCTGAACTGAAAACTCCCTAGAAAATTTATTATATCCCCTTCATTGATTTATATCCATTCCTTCGCCTCTTCTTACTCATTCATAAAGGTGATGCGGATGAATATTACTCACTAAACCCCCGTGGCTTATTACCCGTGTGAGTATGAACAGGTTCAAGAGATGTTACTTAACAGACACACAGCATGACTCACATAGCATCCGTCCAGATCAATGGTTCAGTCCCTTCATCCCCAAAGGCTCTTGCTGAGGGCCTGAAAAGAATCGGGTAGAGGGTTAGAGAGAATCAACTGTCAGTTAATCTTATAGAGAGAAGTGAGCAGGAATGACAATGAGTAAATCGTCAGTGTTCATAAGGAAAGCAGAATGCGTTTCAAAGGGCACACAACATTCTAGTTCCCTCTTTGGTTATTCTTTGTAATTTGTATTCGTTGTGTTTCAGTTGCTTTGGACTGGACTGTGTTGTAAGCAATGTGCAATTGAATTAAAGTGAACTGAATTTACACGGTTAGTGTTTCAATTGACTTTAAACTTTCAATATTACCTTTGTTCCAGAATTAAAGGAGTAGGTCCTGTTTGACTTTCTTTCTTCTGCAGAACACAAAAGAAGATATTTTGAAGAATGTTGTTAACAGCACCCATTCACTTGCATTTGTTTTGTGTCCATACAATAGAAGTGAATGGGGGCTGTGCTGTTCTGTTACCAACATTTTTCAAAATATCTTCTTTTGTGTTCTGCAGAAGAAAGAAAGTCATACAAATTTGAAATGACAAGAGGATGAGTAAATGATGACAGAATTTTCATTTTGAAGGTGAACTACTCCTTTAAATTCTAAAAAAATTCAGGAAGCCATGAAATCTAAAAACTACAGTGTTTTTTTTTAATTTCCTGAAAAAACAATGAAATTTTGACATCCGAGGTTTTGGACAGCAACAATATTTGTTCTAGTTACTAAAACAAGTCTTGTTGATTTTATGTGACTTTAGCTATACAGTTTGTAATAACAGTTTTAAACTTTGACTTTAACACTGACCCATGTGTATGATAATATATTTGAAATGGAAAATGCAAAAGAGTTCTTTCAGAGAAATAGGAAAGGATTAAATGGATTTGTAGCAGTTCTTTCGTCCTCCGAGATTGAATTTACACATAGAGGCATTACAAAGCTTACACCAGCCCCTATAGCTTTACTCTTAAAACCACATTAAGTTCACAACAGATGCTATTTGGAAACAGCAGACAGAATAGTGATAACTTTCTCCTCGCAATTTCCTCCGAGCATGTCCATCTCTCAAGGGAATGAACCCAGCTGTGAAGCAAGCTGCATGTGCGTATGAGAGAAAGAAAAAGAGATTACCCACAATACTTGTTACATCAAGGAACAATAGTTTGGGAGAAGCTTTCTTTACACGGATAATTGTCTCATTCATCCTAGTCCATCTTGTCTGCCCTTTTTTTGTGCTCTGACTATTATGGCTGAAAAGTGGCTTAACTAGTCAATGTATTATTTGTTTTATTTCCATTTGATTGACAAACTTTAGACTCTAACCCTCTGAGAGTCTAATGTTCAGTCCATCCTGGGAAAACTTTAAGGCCCAGGGCTCATCTGAACTTTTGATCTGTTTCATAATTGTTGGTTTATGCACGCATCTGTCAGACAGGCGTCTTTGCTCATTACGTCAATGTGTTTAAAGTGATAGTTCACCCAAAAATCATAATTTACTCCCCCTCAGATTGTTCCAAACCTGTATAAATTTCTTTGTTCTGCTGAACAAAGAGGAAGATATTTGGAATAATGTCAGTAACCGAGCAGATCTCGCCCCCCATTTACTGCCATAGCAGGGAAAATAAATACTATGGGAGTCAATGGGGGGCGAGATCTGCTCGGTTACTGAGTAAATGATGACAGAATTTTCATTTTTTGGTGAACTATCCCTTTAAGATGCCGTGTCATATTTAACTTTGGGATTGTGGTCCTTCTGTTCTGTTCTGTTCACACAGCTGTCCTTGAATGCAAGAGATGTGATTAATTTGTTATTTTTTGTAAAAATGAATTTTATTTGTAGTAAATTACAGAACCGCATTGTTTGGACAGCTGTAATAGTTTTCCACATTGCTAAAAGTCAAAAAGTCCATTGACTTTCACAAACTGCTGATGGTGCCCATTAAAAACATTATATAGGCTTTTTACACCTTGGAGCTTGACTGTGACAGGATGTGCTATGTCAAAAGAACTGGTATGCCTATGAAAAAAATGAATCTCAACTTTACTCTTAGAGGTCCAGTGTTTGAAATTTAGCGGCATTTAGTGGCGAGGTTGCGAATTGCAACCAACAGCTCACTTCACCCCTCTCTTTTGGAGTACTACGGTGGCTGACACATGACTACGATGTTGTCAAGTTTTTGCTTCTTTGCCGAAGGAGATGTAACATTAATGCAACGTTCATAATACATCTTTAATTATACATATAAATGAAAACCAAAGATGTCAATTTTGCTCACGGCTGTATGTGACTAAAATGGCAAAAGCAGCGCTGACTGGACATGTTCTTCATACAACCAACTAACTGCAGAGGAAAAAGTGTGTTTGATGAGGCACTCAGTCTTTATCTCAGCTTTAAGGTGGATTATGAGCAGAGTAAGAGGTGTCTTGAGCATGGATTATGTATTTCTGAATATCAGCCTGATATTGGTAACCTTGGCAACAACATGAGTCCCAGAGGTTGACGCGTTTGCGTGCGTGAGCGTGTTTGTTTGCGTGTTTCGCTGAGGTTTTATAGCACCTAGAATCTCTGAAAAGAGCAAGGACAATTTGAACACTTTCTGCCCACAGGCTTTTTGTTGGGTACACAAACACATGCACACAGAATTTATGGGGAATCGTGGTGAGGATAAGGGAGCCCGGTGCCATTCTCTACGGTCTCGCTCACCCGTCGCAACAAGTCTTCCCATCTTTTCTCTCATCCACTTCATAGAGATGAACTCACTTTAGACTTACTCTCCAATCCTTAATGTACCTTATTTGGTCTTTTCCTGAGTAAAATGTGGCCTGAAATCAATCAAATAAAAGTGTGTGTGTGTGTGTGTGTGTGTGTGTGTGTGTGTGTGTGCGTGCGTGCGTGCGTGCGTGCGTGCGTGCGTGCGTGCGTGCGTGTGTGTGTGTGTGTGTGTGTGTGTATTGTGGACTATGACTGTGTTGGCATTTGAAGAGGGCTGAATGACCTCCATCAGAACACTATTGGCATGTCCAATTTTTAAGTACACACAGTATTTTGGCAGTTTCCTCAGCTCCATTATATTGATGAGTCAATGTCAATGTGACTTCATCACTCTCCAAAACTCTGCAACTCTTCAAAACCAACCAGATTTTTGTGGAATGAGGCAAGTGCCTTAAAGGCACAGTTCACCCACAAATGAAAATTCTGTCTTAATTTACTCACTCTAAAGTTGTTCCAAATCTGTTTGAATTTCTTTGTTCTGATGAACACAGAGAAAGATATTTGGAAAAATTCCTTGTAACCAAACAGTTCTTGGTCACTATTGACTTCCACATAGTAGGGAAAAAATGCTTTAAAAATGTCTTCGTTCTGATGAACACAATGGAAGATATTTTTAATATATTTTTAAAGAAGCAAACAGTTCTGGGGCACTTTAGTTTTGACTACCATGCATTGTAATTTCTCTACAATGGAAGTGAGTGGTGGACAAGAACTGTTTGGTTACAAGCATTCTTCCAAATATTTTTCTCTGTGTTCATCAGAACAAGGAATTTTATACAGATTTGGAAAACTCGGGGGTGAGTAAATGAAGACAGAATTTTTATTTTTTATTTTTACTTTAAGCTTGATAGTCCCGTCCATTGTGAAATCTCACTGTACAAAATTTTTGTTTCCTTTTTTTATTGGCTTAATGTGTAACATAACCTAGAAGTTTTTTGTCTGTTCTCCATGATAACAGACAAAAAGCTTGTGGCTAAAAATGTTTATTATGTCAGCCAGGTTAGGATAGACTACTGTAAGCTCTGAGTGAACTACAGATTCCCACCTGCATCGATGATATCCATTTATACCCAATGATGAGGTCTTCACAGCTTTATAACCAAGCCCCTAATACCTTGTCAATCCTTAAATTTTGCACTGTAAAGATCACATACCCACAGAGTTATGCTGGAAAATAAGCGCTGCTAAGCGTAGGAGTAGATGTCTAGCAGACATAAAGCCATCTACCAGTGAAACATTACTTGTACTGTAAATTTCTGGGAAGTCTATTGATTTTAAGTGATATACTGTATTTGGACAGTTCTTCAGTAACTGTAATGTAGTGCTAAGACTCTTGGAACTGAAATAAATGTCAAGTTGTTCTTTCTTGCAGTGATGTTTCTGCTTGAGAGTTCTGCATTTGGTAAAGCCAAACTGCTTTGAGAAATTATTAATGCTTGTCAAAGGTTTTGCTGTACTTTTGGGCTGTTGGTGGGTTTGGGAATAGTTGTTTAATGTTTGACTGTCTGGCAGCAAATGTGTGGTTATCAGTCACATTAATGATCGATCAGATGATTGAATCTTCAATGGACCTTAGTCAGAGTAGAAACCATGTTTCATTTGAAGAGGGCAAAAATGAGGCTGTGAGGAATAGAATTATGAACTGTGGAGCAAAAAAACTCGGAAAGCATGGGTTGGGAAACATACAATTTCTTTCATCATTTACTCACTCTCTTTTCATTCTAAACCTGTATGACTTTCTTCCTTCTGCAGAACACAAAATAAGATATTTTGAAGTACGCTTGTAACCAAACAATATTGTACTCCATGGATTTAAATTGCATGGACACAAAACGCTTGAGACATTCCTTTCAAAATGTCTTCTTTTATGCTCCACATGGAAAGTCATATAGGTTTTGAGGGTGAATAAATGACAGAATTTTTATTTTGGGGGGAACTGTCCCTATGTGACCTAAATGATTAAACCAGATGGTATATATGTCACTCGCAGGCTTGTTTTCATGGGTTTTACGTCAAATTAAATGTGGTGTCTATGCTGTCCAGTCCAGAGAGATGTGCAGTGAAAGAGGCCATTTTCTCCCACTCATAGCTTCATATAAATAGCAAATCAGTGGGTATTTTTTTAAAATAACCCTTTTCTGTTTGTGTGTTTTGGTTCTGCTTGAGATTGTCAAGATGTGACATCGTTGACGTGTTTGCAAATGACAGTATTCTGTTGAAGAGATTGAAAATTCTATCTCCTTTCGATTTCAGTAATGCAAATCTTTCACTTTTTTACAGCGTGACTCATCAATCATTCACGTCATTTGTTTCATGCTCTGTTCATTCATCTGATGAGTGACCCCTTGTTTAAGTGTTTAAAAACAATTTCATTTCACCATCATGTGGAATTCTTCTAGAAAATGTCAGACAAAACTCACCTGTCTTTCTGTCTAGCAATAAATAGATCAATCAATCACAGCAAGCAAATCTCTTCTTCACTCTTTCGGGTTCTGTGATTTTCAGCCTCCTGTAGGAAAGACTACACTTGTGTTCCTGTCAGTCCCAGATGATTATTTCTCCTCTTTACATCCTCTGATCCAGATCGCTGCTTCATCTTTCTGACTGTGTCAGCTCCTCTCAAACACACACACACGCACGCACAGCACGCGCACACACGCACACACACACACACACACACACGCACGCACGCACGCACGCACGCACAAACACACACACACACACACACACACGCACACGCACACACGCACACACACACACACACACACACACACACACAGAAGAAATATGTTACTGAGTAAATCTCAACATGAAATGTCGTTTACAACCCATTTTACTTCAGCGATGTATGTGAGTTTCAGAATCAAATAGGATATATTGAATGAGCAGGACTTTTTCTATCGGGAATTGATTGGCTCTTTATACGTGGTGTGACAGGTGGTTAGATGTACTGAAAAATAAGAAGGGTTGGTGACGTCAGAAGTGGCAGAGCGACTTATTACATTTTTTTGAAAGATTAGTGAAACAACCATGTTTTTATTTTATTTTAACTCGCATACAGTGATGGTGCAACACAATACTCAATTTCAATCCTATATAGTGACTAACGAAATCTACTACGAGCAGCGCGAATTAGCGCAGGGTTTAAGACATGCTTTTTTGGGCATTGAATAAAGCCACAAATACCAGTACAATGACGAGCGCAAACCTTAGGAAATCACGTTGCGCGATTTATTTAAATGCTCTCGTCTCCTCCCATAAAGTGTGCTTCTGAAAAGGAAACTCTTGCAATGCATGCAAAAGGGTCAGTGGCAAAAACAGCTGTGTCCACGCCTTTTCAGCGCTAATTTTCACTGCGTGTCTTTATGCCCACGGTAGTTTTTTATGCCAAAAAGGGCGTTTGCGCTGCCTCACGGATACGGATACGATGTCTCGCAATGTTCTGCTGTAGCGTTTCACACTGTGACAGGAACTAGCCTGCTAATGAGTTGCAGGTCGGTCTCAATTCTCAACTCTATTATGATAATAACCCGTTTTTATATCAAACCTTTTTCGCTAATTGCCTCTAGAAAGGTTCATGAGCTGCCCCGGTGGCATTGTTTGCGGTGGCATTGTTGCCTTCTGAAGCGATTTTGGGGCTGTTTGTGAATGAATCATTTACCAAGAGAATTCTGTTATTAAGGTGTGTGTGTGTGCGTGTGTGCGTGTGTGTGCGTTCATGTTTGTATATCCCGGTGGGGACCTAAACCTGAATACACACCAACACATGGGGACTCGTGTCACCGTGGGGACCAAAATTGAGGTCCTCATGTGCATAAAAGCTTATAAATTGTACAGAACAATTTTTTTTTTTAATCTAAAAATGCAAAAAGTGTTCTATGATCTTTAGGTTTAGGGATAGGGTTAGGGATAGGGGATAGAATATACAGCTTGTACAGTATAAAAACATTACGCCTATGGACTGTCCCCACGGGTGCGTGTGCGTGTGCGTGTGCGTGTGTGTGTGTGCAGGTTTGGCTATACTTGAAATGATTGCTAAGTTGAAATGAAGTGTTCACACAACTATAGTGAGACGAAGACTTGAAAGAGAGAAGCTTGAAAGAATAAAAGTGTGAAAAAAGATCTTCATTCACCTTGTTTTAAAATTCATAGGTGCTGCAGTTTGTGTGTTTACTTGTTTGTGTGCAGAGTCGACAGTATGAGAGCTGTGCTTGACTGTATGTTCTCAGGCTGGATTTTCACTTCCCTTTCTCATAACTTCCTAGAACATAATTTATCCCTTCAGCCAGAGTCAAAGTGAAAGAAACAGAGTAGCCTGCAGCATCTTTCATACACAAAGCAATAATAGAAATCACATTCTTTTTGTCCAATTGAAACTAAATCCATATTACACAAAGACTTGGGAACCTGATTGTAGCCTTCATATCTATGTTAGTGAGATGTGAATGTGAAGAAATGTGAAATTTAATAAACCTAAACAAATCAATGCAAGACTTTTAAAAGCAACTTCAGAGAACGTAATGGGAGAGAATCCAGATGCCGTCTAAGATCCACAAGAGATGAAAATAGTTAAATATTCTTTCTCTGCGTATACAAATAAACTGATACAGATAAAGAGATATACAACATAGGCTACACATTGCATACTTTAGCACAGCGTTCCACTGACAAACAGTGCCACCCAGAGACATACTGAGATAATAAAGAGGGCAATTTCATTGTATTCTGCTGTAAAGAAATTTTCCAATAGATATTTTAAGTCCATTTAATTCACAAAAAAAGAACAGGTGCCCCTGGTCCCCATCTGCTTTCATCCTAAGGAGCTGTAGACATTCTGGCAGACGTCTGCTTTTGTGTTACAAGGAAGACAAGCAAACATGTGGGTTTGGAAATCGAAACTCCATGAATATGTGAGTAAATGATAGCATTTCATCTTGAAGGTTCCCTCGTCCATAGAGACCTTTAAAAATGAAATGAAACTGTAAAAGTGTCATTACAACACACCAGCCTAGTCATTTTCTGCTCCATGGCTGAACACCATTAAGTTGGTAGTAAGTGACACTTTACTTTCGATGTAGTAGCAAGCTTGTCAGTGAATATGTGATGTCCTAAAGTAGCTGTCAGAGATTTGAAATGCAACTTCATATACTGGGAATGCTGCAAAAACAATTTTACGCAATAAATGTTGCAAAATAAATATGAAGCATGAAGCGAGAGGTCTCAGAATGAGGATGAAAAACATTGAGTTAGCTCAGTGCATTATCTGTAAAGGGGAAACGGATCTTTATTATCATTTGTGTCATTGGTGGCCCTATAGACATTTTCATTTCAACCATTTTTGTAACAATATATTGTTTATATAGACAAATACATAGATTATATAGAAAATATCCATTTGTATTACATGATAAACAGATTCATGGACACAATAGTGTCTCCAACAGAAATGAAAGACTTTGGAGGAATGTTCTGTATTTGTAAATCCTGTAGACATACAGTAGAAAGTTATTTGTCCTTCAAAGTAAAAACGAAATAACTACCAACCCCGAGGATAATTACTTCAGTTATGTTTGGATTTTTTCTTAATTTACGGTGATTATTTTGTTCTGAATCTGATTATTACTGAGCCAAAACCATCTGTCACAGGATGGATCATAGTCAAAGAGACTTGATTTCCAACATGTAATTAGAATGTCTTTGCACAACAGAATAGGACACATGCACATTTAGGCTTTTCACTGCTGTTTTCTCACTCAAAGAAAATGTATAGCATAGAAGCATCACAGACTGCTGAGGCCAGTCTCCTCTGGATGAGTCAGCCAAAGAGTTTGAAAGTTCATGGGCAAACAGTGAACATTTTGAGAGAAGTTAGGTAACATAAGTAGTCATTTTATTTTTCAACAACACAAGTGACTAAAACAATTACGTAAGGATAAAGCTGCATGAAAACAAGCATTTGAACACCTTTTCAGTGTTATAAAACAAAACTATCCTGTTGTTTTAGAGCATTAAAAGTTTGATAAGAAAACACATGCATCCATCCTCAATATAAAACAGTAGGTCTGTCACGATATTAGATTTTCGTGGCCCAAAAAAAATGATACAATATTATCACAATAACTGTTGTTTTTTATAAATAAATAATGATCAGTCAAAATTATCTTCAATTTTGTTTGTTTTGTGTTTTATTTATTTGAGAATAATAGTAAACTCATTAAAACAATAGAGTTTTGGAAATTAAAGGGACAGTTCACCAAAAAAATCTGACTTACTTATTTATTCACCCTCAAGTTGTTCCAATTCTGTATAAATTTCTTTGTTCTGATGAACACAGAGAAGGATATTTGGAAGAATGCTTGTAACCAAACAGTTCTTGGTCACCACTTTATTTAGATTTATACAGATTTGAAACAACTCGAGGATGAGTAAGTGAAGACAGAATTTTCTTTTTTTACACAAATTATCAGATTTTTTTGGGTTTTTGAGATTGTACATTTCAGTTATGTGACCCAAATCTTTTAACATGCAAATGTACTCTCCCATCAATTGGCACTTTTATTCAAAACTACTTGCAATGCATTCAAAGTCTTGTACAAATAAACAATTTTACTTCGACTCAAACCCATCCTGCTAGTGCCGGGCTTTACCGATTAAGATTCAAAAGTGTTCTAAAACTGTGATTTGACTTGGAAGCTTTATTATTTTGAAACGGGTGGATGCTTGTAGAAGTTGGCATCCCTCTATTTACATCTCAAGCGGCACACAAAGAACTTCTAACTGTGTCTCCAGGTGTCTCCAACGTCAGATTATCACAGTTAAACATGATGCTAGGCTTAGTTTACACTGCACACAATTTTGATTTGGTTTCCAAATCTGATATTTATGTCTGACTGTGGCAGTGTTGTTTAGCGGGTGATCGAGTTATGCAGTCAGTGTAGTCAATATCTACAGTATTAGATCTGTATCGGTTGCCATTAGAGTAGTTGGCAGTGTGGAAAGAGAAAATGGAAATTTGCCATTGCTCATGACTATCATGTCAGCAGTGCTACACACAAGTGGGATTTTGCTACATTTTACAAATCCGTGCATATATTATCCAAATATTACTATTCAACTCTCCAATGCGATAATGCGGTTTGGACAACATTACATACACCTTTATACCAAATAGCAAAAGAAACCCTAAAAATCATTAGAAAATAGATGGCTTGAATGAGCCACATTCAGAGATGTTATTAAATCATTGATATGCAAACCCATGTGTCCTCACATTAGTGTGAATTCCACTAAGTTTTACCAATATTGAAAATCATCTTAAACAAGGTCATATTATGAAACATTTAATTTTCATTGATCTTTGGAAATAAGAATTTGGAAGTAACTCTAACCCCCTCCTCACTCTAAAAGCAATATTTAAATAAAACCAAGCTGCTAAAACTGCCTGGTTTCAACATTTTCATGGCTGACAAACTACAGCCATGAATTTTATAAACACATGACTGCCCACATTTACGCATAAAATGTGTATTCAATGTTCAGCAAATTGGTCTAGCCTGTCATAGTGATAGAGCAAGGTGGAAGTGGCATGAATGCTGTGCATACTAATTTGCATACTATTCATCCTAAATGCTATGCAAGAAAATAATTAGTGTATCTCAAGACATTTTGTCGAAAATAGTATGCATAGTCTGTTTTAAATGTATGCACATAAATGTGAAATAATGGTTAAATAATAATGAATTGTAAGTTTATGACATGAATAGTCCCAGTACTGTGCTCTACTTAAAAAGTATTTACTCTCACATCGAAGTACACACTTTTTATGTACACTAATTTCTTTTAGATTTAGTTTGTGACAATATACATTTTATACTATATTGAGTATGCTACAGTCTATATTGTCATCTTGCAAGAAGTTTGCATACAGGTTTCAAACCTGAAATCTAAAGAATGTCAAGGCATACAAGCAGTTCATTTGTGCATTGGTAGTACCATGAATATAAACTTAAAAATTGTTTTGGGCAGTCAATAAAGTTTTATTTATTTATTTATTTGTGTATTTTGCCACAGTCTGTTAGTGACAGCTGGCTGTTTCAATAAAGGAGCTGCTAAAATATAATCTGTTCCTCTGGCATATGACGTATCACATAAAAAGTAAAGTGTTGAAATATGTAGAGTATCATGCTAGCATAAATAACTGATGTAAAGCAGTAAACATAATAAACGACAGAATATCTTGGACATCTTGATTAAAGTATATCAGCTACATGCTGATCTCCAACTTGAAGTCTTATGGATCTTAGCTATATCTCTTAAACTTGAGTGTTGAATGTTGTCATAGGTTAAATCAGTGGTGGTTTTATAAAAGGACAGTCATTCTCCAGAGTTAGGATGAAGGAACGAAGTCCTACTCCAGTAGCATTATAGTCAATTTACTGATGTTTTTTTGTATTTGTGATACTATGGTGCACTCTGCTGGAAAAAATGTGAACATACAGTTTTACTTATAAATTTAAGTTTGGTTCCAAAATGAGATAACCCGTTTTTATTTTTTTCCTAAAATCATGTTTTTTTTATTGTGCATTCTAATTAATATCACTCAAACTGCAGTTGGTTTGTTTTGATTTAAGCCATAATAACTCAAAAATAACTAACACAATAAAACGCAATGAAAACATGATAGCATAATAAAAAACATGATTTTTGAAATTTTTTATAAATCATTTTGGAACCAAACTCTTCATATATTAGCAACATTTCTAATCGGTTTTCATAAATTCTGTAAAGATGTGAATAAAAATGCTCAGGGCACCTACTATGAAAGGTACGGGTACAAGTAAACAGAAAAATATGTCACCTATATGCTCTTTTGACAGACCACTTTTAAGAAGGCCACTGGTAAAATATCTATCAAATGAAAAAATATTTCTGTGCCTTATTTTTTTATATTATAAAATATTTGTTTTATGTAGCATTTCTGTGTATTATTTAAGTAATGCATCACAGACAGTAATCATTTGTAGTAATCCAAGAAGAGATATATAGAAGTGCAGAAAAACCAAGAGTCTGAATAGGGAGGGCTTAAAAGCAGTGCTGAGTCAGATCTTGCTTTAAAACAAGCATCCCAGGGTGACAAATCAAGCCCAAAAAACAGATACGGGGTGGTCATTATTCTGCTTTAGGGGTAAAATAACTTTCACATTTTAGAACATAGTGACCTCATCAAAACTATAATTGGCACAAATGTTTTGTAATTTTGAGAATTATGCTGTGATAATAGAAAAAAATATAATAATTTTTAAAAGCTAGCTTCAAAGTAGACTCTTTTTGCCAAGAATTTGCAAAAATGTAGTTTTGGCATTTTATCAACCAGCTTGTTGAGGCATCACACTGGGATGCTTCCCATCTATTCTGTGCTCTTACTGGCTGCTTTTTTCATTATTTAGTCCAAGTCATTCATTTAAAATCCATTTTTTATTGAAAGACATTAATATGCTGACAAACACATTTTCTCCAAATAACTCACCATAAACCTTCAGATTATCATGGAAAACATTTTAGTGAGGGGACCTTAAACGTTAGAATGGTCATGTATGTCTTGAAAAAGTCCTTCGCCATTAACACAAAGCTCAGGCAATCTATAGTGCAGAAGTATAGTAATTTGCTAAAGCAGTGCACTGTGCTGAAGCATGAGTGTCAGGAGACAGAAGCGTCTGTCCTCTGCTTCAATCTGTTGCACGGCCTTCACCTCCCTCTGAACGCTGCACCAGGTTTGAGGGTTTGCAACTGTACACGATACATTTTGTAATGAGAGTCAATGGCGGAGAGGGTGTCCAGCACCCTTTTCGTCTTGTTTGCTGTCACCTTTGTTTACTGAATATGCACAGACTATACACTTCTATCATTTACAACAAAAAGGTTTGCATTTTATCAAACAAATAGACATTTTGTGCCCTGCTGCTCTGATCATTGCAGTGGTGTCAGTCACTGTGAGATTGCCCACTCAGGGGAATAAATATGACTGTAGTGGGTGCCGTTAGAATTCTTTTATTGCATGTCAGGTTAATTGCTATAGTCTTAAACTAAAACTACGCACCTTACAGGATTACAGAAGAGACTTGACAGCTGCATATTTGGTGTAGTGGCCCATGATATTGATTAATTAGGGTGGAGGTAGAAATTGGTGTTTGTCAGTGAGCTGAGACAAATTAGTGGGTTAAAATAAGACACTGTTCTGAGAGAGTGACGAGACAGCCAGAAACCCCAGAGCCATCCAGGTTATTATGCTGCACCATTAGCTCCATCTATCCATCCATCCAACAGCTGCAAGCTCGCATGCATTATATGGCCAAAAGTATGTGGAACTGCCCTTTTAATTAACAGGTTTGGCAATTCCTGTAATTTCCTTGAGAGCACAGCTTGCGACAGAACACAATGACATTCTGGAGAATTGTGCGCTTCTGGCTTTGTTGAAACCATTTGGAGAGGCTGGAGCATGACTGGTCTTCACCAGACCCAGACCTGATTTGTTGGGGAATACATTTTTCAGATGAAGTTCAATTTTAATTTCTCATTAATCTAATTTGCTGTTAATACACAGGTTCGTTTAGCAAACTGATACATTAGTGGATCTCACCCATTTTTGACTTGTATGACTTGATATTGTACAAAAACGTAAGATTGTTAGAAAAAAGCAATAATGAAGCCCCTCCCCTAACTGACCCCTAAATCTAATGCCGCTGGCGAGAAAGCAAATTGTTCTAAAATGTCTTAATAAGATTTAACAAATTCTTGTTGCACAGTCAAATTTTTAATTAAATGGAATGGAGTCATCATATGATTCTAGCCATCATCATAAAACAAAACTCCTTTTTCCACCTGCTTTAATTAAACCTCTTCAGCATCCAGACAGGATGTGAAAGCTGGATTTACATTGATGCACATTTTGCATTTTATCAAACAAATAGACATTTTGTGCCCTGCTGCTCTGATCATTGCAGTGGTGTCAGTCACTATAAGAATATACATTAACCCTATAAGAATATAACTCATGTCATCACAAGGTCATGGTTATGCATTAAATGTAAATAGTTCACAGCGTGCATGTGATAGTATTAAGTAATCAAGGAATTGACAAAGAGTAAATTTAATAGTTTGTCACATTTTATTTGTCATTTTAAAGGTGTTCTGCCCTGTTCTGAAGATATTTCAACAAATACAGTGATTTTATCTTATGTTCTTTGAAAAGTGCATATATGTCTTTGTGCAAAGCTGAAAATTTAGAGGATTTTGAACATTTCGTCGCACACAGATGTGTACCAAGACATCTTTTCCAGGTAACAAAGAATTGCAGTTCTACAGTACAAGAAAATTCTACTCAAATAATATTTATATTGTTACACAGCAATATATTCATATAAAAATCATGGACTTAATGGGCTCAAATTATATTTATATTATACACTAGAGAAGTGCAAGGCATGTAGTGATGTTTAGGAGTGCATTTGCATTCCTTTCTTGGTCTGTAATCCCAGATATCTGTAACAGATGTCTTGAAGCTTCTAACAGAGACTTCATCAAGCCCAGTATTGATTTTTTTATTTGCACACATTTAAGTGGTGAACAGTGTTATGTTTGTGTAATGGAGCAAAGCTGGGCTCATCAGTTACAGTACGTTGGCTGTCATTCTTAGAGATGTCTTTCTTAAGAATTGAACATCTACGGTCAATAAGTCTGGGAACTAATAATTGGTTAACATCTCCCCTTCTGTGTCATTCACAGAGCAAGAGTTTGTTACAGTGGAGCTTTAAATCGCCAGTTTGGTCGAGCGTGAGAATTCTGATTATATCTTTCACACAAGTCACATGTTTTTATTTTTAATGCCACATTAGGCCAGTCTTATAACCAAGCTCATTATCTGGGTTTTGAGCAAAATACTTAAACTGTTTCATCAAAACTAAATCAAATAAATAAAGTGTATAAGCTAGTATGAAATTTATTAACAACCCCATGTAACTAGTGTGCTGTACTGTTGTGGTGTTATGATCTAAAAACCTTCTAAATTTTTCATTAGTTTTCAGAATTATTTTCTTTTGTTCCAGAAGATGGCACTATATGAACACTGCAAAATGTTCTGCCCAACATCTTTTACGTTGCGAGAAGCACCATCGTCAAAAAACAGAGAATCTACAATTCGTATTGCAGAGCCCAATTATTAATTTATCCCCTTACGACTTGAAAATACTTTATAGCCTAAGTGCAAATTAAACGTTTACTCAAGATATAAATACTATTGAAAAAAAGTATTTTTAAGTTATGGGGGTCTTTATAGTAATGTATGTTGGCTAGTAAAACTCACAGGTTCAATCAGGGTGACGTATGTGTGCCCTTAAGCGAGGCTGTAAACCCATGCTGTCCCTGCCAAATACAGTAAGTGCACTAAATAACGTTAGCACAGTACATACTTATGTGAAAGTCTGTAACGAAACCTGTTATTCCAAAATAGCAGATAAATGCAACGCCATTTAATGCTACAGTGCGCTCTTTTGAACGAATAAATCCATGTATTAACGTTCAGTCCGAATTCAGGTCGAATAGGTCGTTGGCTTAACAAAATACATTTGCATCACAACGTGTGATCATTTTAAACTCGACGAAGGCTTTGAATTGATGAAAATGAGAGAAGGATGCGCGCCAAAATGAACACAGCTATGCTATGATCTCAAACGAGAGAAAACGACAAACGTACGAACGGACCCCCGAAAGCATGTAGCCTATACCATTTAGACTAGACTAGCGGCCTTTTAATTTATAATGAACTTCACGTTGCTCTGCTGCGAACGTTCTCAGCGCGCGAGTGCTCCTCATACAAATGAGACCGGAGCGCGCCCGCTCGCTCACTCACGCGCTCTTTGACGTAGTCAGCCAGCTGGGCTCCAGCGTTCCAGCGCAGTACGTATGGCGCAGCGTGCCTGACCACCCTTCACATTTTATCCAGTCTAAATTACGCTATTTCCTGACATTAGGCGTCCTGACACATCGGCGCGTGTCATCGTTTTTTAGCCGGGGCTAGAGACTTCCGACAAGTACAGCTGTTACGAAACACTTTTGAAATGGTACCAACGGTACCATCTTTTTTATCCCTCACGGCGCGAGGACGAAGATTCATATACGAGTGCCTCGCATCCGCCTCCTCCAGCACCAAGGAGTATCCTTTTTCGGCGTGCCTTTCTGCCTCACCGGCATCCTGTATTCATGAAGGGATGAGAGCGGCTGTCTCGTCATTCGGTGGTTATTTTTCGCATTAAAGTCCGCAGTCTTATCTTTAGGGAACGTCGAAGAGGTGGATGCCGGCGCGCGTTACCAGACTCCGATTAATTGTGCGTGTGTTTCCCATGGCGCTGTCATTTACTTTCGCCAGTCGGTGCTTAATGCCGGCAAAGGTGTGAGGAGGAAACCGACTGTAAGGGTTTGGTGTGGACCAATTCGATGACAAAAGCCGGCTAGAAATGACTATCGATACATCTCAATCTGACGTTTCTTCAGTTGTTTCTTGATGATATTTGTCACAGTCACGCAAGGTGGGAGATTACACCGCGCGTACTGTCTGCAAGTGTTCGCCGCCTGAGGAACCGGAGCTGGATATGTTCAGACTAACGTAAAGATGGATATTATGTTTGCTCTCCTGTGGTTATTGGCCGTAATATTTGAAGGCGTTTTGTGCCAGGGAGTATACGGTAAGTCAAATAGACATACTACGTGTACTAGTCTTTACACAGCCACCGTGACCTTGTGAAAATGCACGAGCTATATGGCGGGATGTGGATTTACATTCTGAATGATGTCCAGTGCCATGCAGGCCCGTGTGTAGCTCGCATGTCAAGTGACAGTTCCTTCGTTACAGGTGCACAGTGGGCATCTAGTCGGTGGTCACATCCTGCTTTATGCATAGTGTTTTTTGTGGCCCTCACTTAAAGCATCAACGAAGTCTTATGTATTTTAACTGCGCGTGCATGTTGAATTCAATGTATTGCCATGAATAACTGGCAGCTATTTTGCGATATCAAAACCATTGATCAGTTATTCCTTGCGTAAATAAACCGTATGCTTTTACTACAGTAACAATAGTTTACCTATAGAATTTGTGATAAAACCATAGTATCATTACCATTGTCACAATACAGTAAACATTGTTTAACCATGACATTTGTATTAAAGCTATGGAAATATAAATGCCACCCAGTTCGTCAAAAAAAAGGTTGCTACATTTTTACTATAATAAAGCCATGCATTCATTTATCCTAAATAATGGTTAACTATGGTAAACACCCCTATAGCAATAAATCGGCCCTATGCTGTCAATGTCATTTGTGCTTACACGTTTTGTTCATGTGTTTAAAGAAAATTTGTCATTTCAGATTTACCTCATTCATATCCTACCGTTCTTTGCTGCCAGTAGCACTCGATTTTATTAAGTGAAATAGTGGTTGATGCGAGAAGCAGCCAGAAAAAAGTCATTTTTTGATTTAGTGATTTGCAAGACACATTAGAAATGATATGAGTTGGCTAAATTCTCTTTGACAGAATTTTATGTAGGTTAAGCTGCTCATGTCAGCCATTCATTCTGTCATAGGTGCCTGCATGGAAATGCTTCCTTAGATGCCGGCTGCAGAATATTACAAAGGGTTGCTCATAATAGGATAAAGGCTATATCTATGAAGCATTGGCTAGGAGACCTATTTTATCTGACGTCACATGGATTACAAGGGCAGATTTACTGTTACTTAATGAGAGACTGTTTGGATTAACGCAAAGAAAATAAAGGCATGAATCAGTGCATGCAACTTTACTAAATTTGAGCTACAGGTTGGTCGCAAACACATGGACCAAGTACAGAGGCAGTCCATTGGTTTTTATCCTTAAAGAATGAAAATACCCATTTATATTGTAGACGGCCATGGAAGTCAGCAAGAACCACCGCATTCTTTTGCCACCGATCTACCATTTCCCAAAATACACAATGATGTTTCCAAAAGGTAAAGATTTAAATTTGACTAAATGCATAGACATGGTGTAGATATGGTGGCAGTGAATTCTGTCATCGTTTCTGATTTTTGTGTTAATCTGGGGTCTGTGATATTTACAGCAGTTGACATTCAGTGGTCAAGTGGTGTGATTATGCTCATGTTTCACTGTGTGTTGGCTGGCATCCTATTCATGAGTGGCGTCTGAACAAACAGACATTGCATTGCTTTGATTCCAGTGTAATGACCTATGTAAATGTGGGAGTGTTGTGGGTTGTACTTCATTGCTATGAGCAGGATGCTGGTACATGCCCCTTAGTTAACTGCACAGTAAAACCTTGATGTTCTCTGGGGTAGTGTTGTCACGGTACCAACATTTCTGTAGTCGCTACCAATACCAGTAAAATTCCATGGTTCTCTTTACCAATTTCGGTACCAAAGCAAAACACCAGTATATGCTAATTGAAACACAATTGTATTAATAAAGCTCATTGTTGATATAAATGTATGAAAAGCAATGCATACATGAAGTATACAAGTTAATTGTTGCTGAAACTGTTGTGTGCTCACTGGGGTCTTTCATACTGCTGTATAAGACAAATAGAATAAACTTCAGTATAAGGCAACTGACTGAACAAACATGCATTTGCGATATTAAAACAAACCTCAGCTTTTATGCTGCATTTAAACAAGATTACTTGCACTAAGGTAACTGTTTATTAAAATAATAAATGCAACAGATAGATTTTTCTTTAGTTTAAATTTGGCCTTTTAAACCTTATAGAGTTAATCTATCCAAGACATACACATTGCTAGTCATACATCTATTGTTTTCTAGCACATAGATTTCGGATAGGCCTATATAAAATAGGTAATGTAAACCCCATCATGTCCTCCCATTTATTTTACCCCATTACAGTTATAAAAGCATTAAATGGTTAATAAGTACACTTGACTGGATTAGCATTGGCGCTAACAAATTAACACGCAAACAGGTTTCCTCCTTTAACCACAAAACTCTGTTAGTTGTCTTCGTGATATGACTTAAATCTGAAGTATTTCTCTTGTGGATCCGCTCATCACGTCTTATAGCGTCTATAAAAAGTTTCTGACTGACAACCTGTTAGACAGAGCATCAGTACCCGGTTGACCCGATACGTTGTTGCTACTGGGTCTTATGAAAATTAGGTACCGACAACTTTTTCATTTTTAGGTACCGACTTGGACCCGAAGTATAGAGACTTTTGACAACACTACTCTGGGGCAGGCCTGCACAAACTCTATAGGCTACCCGTTAAACCCCCACACTTAATGCAGAATATTTTATTTTTCAAAAAGCATAACTTGTCAATCTCTGACAATGTACATACAGTACATTTTTATTTACGGCAAGGTGATAGACACTGTATCACTTGTTGTAGTTGGTTGCATCTCCTCAAATTCAATTCAAGTTGGTTGCAGCTTAAATTCAATATTAATACCTAGTAACAAATATTCATTGACTGTCATTGAGTTCATTGAGTGAGCATCAACCTGTTTTTCTCCCTTTTCCCAATTTAAAATATGCTTAGCTCATATCACACGCCACTCAGCTACGATCAGTAATGGCTCTAGGTGTTCCCATGACAACTTTTTTCCTTTTCATTCTCCTGGCCGCATTGCCTGATCAAAACATGTTAAAACTAAAATTGGAAGTGTAAAGTTTCAGGTTAGCTTTCTTTTCCTGCTGTGATGATCAATTGATGCAAATATGAAGTCAGCCATAGCTAGGTATTGGTAAACAGAGATGCTTTATTTAAAATACCGGCGCTCTTTTCTAATCGATCCGAATTGCATTTCAATCAGCTTTGATAAAGATAGTGACATAGAAGACTGTAGTGGGTTGATTTATAATCTTATTGACCCTATGGATAAATATTTCATAGTTATATTGTAGAGAGATAGACTAATGCACTATATTACAGCATCCCAATAGGCCACTTAGGCTGGAATGAAAAAGAGGCCTCCAATACCGAGACATCTGAAAGGTCGATAAGCTTTTAGTTCATGTAATGCAGTACAACGGTTGTGTAATTGTTGTTGCACTGTTGGATATAATGTCATCCTGTTTTGATTTAGGTTGTGTTGATGGTAATATTATTTATACATTTTTTACCATCTGCAATGGTTGGCTGTTATATATTTCCAACACATTCTCACTCCCGACTCGTCACATATTTACGCTCGGTCAGCGCCCTTCGGCGTCACTTTTGAACGCGCAGGGTACCCCTTTGGCCTCGTTTTTCAACGTGAAGGGCACGCAAATTTTACCGTTATTATGAAAATGTATATTAAATATAATTTGCAATGATGATGTTTCCGGGTTTAATTTAAGTTTAATGGCCAGGATAATTGCGTTTACATGACGCTATTCAGACAGTTTCACAGTTTGAGCAAGTAATGTAACAGTTTATTTATCATAATATAAAACACATAATACAAGCAGCCACAATGTCGTTCAAAAATACAGATATTCCAAGGGTACCAACGCGAAAGATTGATTTGCGCTAGCCCCTACTGAACCAATGCGAAACCGATCGCGTGATTTCGTTGGCTTTGAACGTGAAACGGTATTGGCTCCCGCGACCGACTTCATCTAGCTGTTCCGGTTTATCTTTTGAATGGGAGCGACTTCATGTATTCACGGACAAGCACGGCATCTTCTTGTAAATTTATTGTACGGCTTTGGTTCAAAAAGGTCTGCGAAACGAGTTGTTTGTTATATTTTGTAATGCTTTTGGTCAGTTTGTGCAATAAATACCTGTGACTGTACTTTTATTCGCGTGTTGTGTTTTAAATGGCTGAGAAGTGGTTAAGGTTAGGTTTAGGGTGAGGTTGGGGTTAGGTGCTACAAAATATTGAAACCATAAATAATTATGAAATGCTAAGAATCGCACGCATCTCGATCTGGAGCATTTAGCAAACAGCAACGCAGTTCCCTGTTCATCGAAAAACGAACATATTTATGCTGACCGAGCATAAATATGTGACGAGTCGGGAGTGAGAACGGGTTGATATTTCATATGCAACCTCTCCGTTTATTCCAGGATGTGTTGCGCTCACATCTACATGGACAGTAGTCGGCTTATACTGTGACACTCGCTAAATGAATCTATTGTTTTTGTCTCCAGTATTAATTCACGCTTCTAATATTTAAGATTTTGTGTTGCTACATTTTTTGACCATAAAGGATTACTTATATTTTACTAGCGCAAGCAGATTATGAAAAGCATGCTGTTTTATCTGGCCACAACAGACTGCTTTAGTTTCACAGTACATTAGGTTAGACATTCCCTTAGATTTTGATGAATCGGGTTAATGATGATTTAATACATAGGGTTGTTTTCTGTTGTACAGTGAAGGTTGGACCTTTTGGACACTCTGTGGTCATGCCGTTGACAGTATAATGCTTTTTAATATTAGACCTCGCTAACTGGAAATACATTTGAGTCGGCGAGGGCAGATGAAAGTTGCATTCTTTATGCGTTATGACTCACTGTTAAACAGAGCCAGACAATTGCCTGTGACAGTTTCCTCGGGATTGTACTGACCACAGTGACAGGGCCATTCTCAGTTCCCCTGGCTTCTGCTCTAAATAATTCACACCTTTTACAAGCAGCCATTTAATGGAAGTAGGAAACAGAGTTGTACTGTAAAATACTAGAGATGCTTTTCTATTTCGTGCAGTCCCTCTGTGAGGTCGGACGGTGGGGGTCTTAAACTTGATTAGTATTGAGATGTGGCATGAACGGTGGTTATCACTGCTCTAGAGTTCCAAGGCAGACATCACCAGTCGAGTTTGGGGTAAACAAGAAACATAACAGTTGTAAAGCATTACTGTTAACATGTCAAGAAAGTCTTTACGTATTTCTTTGAGTGATTTATCAAGACCTCACTCCTGTTCAGTGTAGCACAGTATGCCCTGTTCCGTAAACCAATAAAGATTATGGTAATAATGTGCCACAAACCCAACCGAACACTAGTGCTTAACAGAAGTACTACTAATACTGTATGCATACGCAGACATTTTAAACCCCTCACTAGCCTCTAACTGACTTCTTGTCCATCTTCAAATCTCACCATATCGTCTGATGTCTGTTTTTATGCTTTGCTATCCTGCTGCCGATTTCGTAAAGCTTCAGAGGGCTTTCCATTCAAGTTCTCAAGCATGACAGATATGCTCGTGTGGAGAGCCAATAGGCTTACACAGCCCACATAGCACCGTAAAGTATGATTTTGTTCTTTTAAAAATACTTCTTATGCGTTTACATGGTGGGCTTTCTGCTACCTGCAGGATCAGACTTTTTTCACATTACATGTGGATGACTAACCATGTAATGCTTTAGTGCAACCTACCGCTGTTTTGAATGAAATCATCATTGCTCATGCAGAGCGCAGTGTAGTGGCCAAGAACAATGCTGTTCTAAAAGGGAAAGACTAATAATAGCAAGTAAGCGTACCCATAGGAATTATTTATTTATTTATTTTGCTTAGTGGTATCTCTTTTAGAGCTCAGGAGACTTAATGGAGATCTTGGGTATAGATCTGTTTTCATATCAGCGTGAAGGTCAATGTGCATGACTATCAATGGTCACTTTACTGAGATTGCTAAATGTGAATATCATGACTAAGTCTATAGTCTTATTTATTGTCTGTGGCTATACATATTTATCTTACTAACACCATTTACATTAACATTTATGCATTTGGCAGATGCTTTTATCCAAAGCGACTTACAGTGATTGCATTACACTATACATTTATATCTGAGTATGTGCAATCCCTGGGGTTGAACCCATTTCGTTGTATGCAGAAAATATACAATGACAATAAAGGATTTCTATTCTATCAACTTTGTCTCAAATGTTTCTTTGAAGAAATAAGAATAGGCACAAATAAAACTGTACTGTAAGAGTACAGAGCTATGACGTGAATGTAAATAGTGTAGCATAGTGTTGGTAAATATCAGAAAAACTTATTCAGATCTCCATGTACTCTTTTGAGAGACAATTGAGATAAAAGTCTTATTTGTGAATTTTCTTTTCTTTGTGTGTGTGTGTGTGTGTGTGTGTGTATGGTATGTTATTTGTTTTATTCTGTAAGTATATCTGGAAGGAAAAAAGAATCGATGTAAAGCCAGCTGGCCCTCTCTTGAGAACCACTATGAGTTAAACTCCTGAAAGCAGGAAGGCAAGATTAGTGACTCAAAAGTGGCACTGCAGATGCATAAAAACAAAGGCAATCACTCACAAGAACTGTGTCTTCCCAAGAGAACAACAGCTAAATAGTCAATTAGCACTTTGGACACTAAAACACTACTAATGGTATCTCGTAATAGGTGCCAAATCCCCATATACCTACACATCATTGAGTGTATATAATAATATTTTATACCAATTTATATTGTAATCATACTCTAGTTAGCTGTCTTAAATGATGACTTACTGTATATTGTATAATGCTGATGCCAATGACAACCTATTGCACAATATTCAAGTTATTTTCTATACTGGACACCAATATTAGGTTCATAATTTGACTAATACTATTTATTTTGGAAACATCTCATCGCTTCACATGTACTGATTCTTGCATAATTTTTATTGTTCTGAATGGGCATTGATTGACAGAAAACTGCTGTTTGTAGTCACACTAAAGTCAAAGAGCGCTTTTCCACCATCGCGCAGAATCGTTCTCGTTGCTTAATCGTTACACTCCATGCCGATCCATGCCAAATGGTTTCATTTTCCACCCCAGGGCTGGTAACGGAAATCTTTAGAATGTAAACACAAACGTGCCACGCATTGCCTTGGGAACACAAGAGACTGAGCTATAACGTCTCTGTACGCATTCTATTAGCATGATTTTACAACCGTGCCAAAAATTCAGAGAACAGTTTGTAATCGTGCCGTGGTGAACCAGGCTCACGTGGAAACATAACTGTAACCGTTTCAGACCGTGCTCAGAACGGTTCGACGCGATGGTGGAAAAGTGCTCAAAGTCCTCATAGCGCTCATAATAATCAAGTATTCAGTGATAATATTCACTGTTTATTTGATTGACCTGAATGGTACCCTAAAAACATCCAGCTTACTGAGGTGTGTTATTGCTTTTTCTTGACTACAGTTTTTGCCAGTGCAAAAAGGTGGAAAAAATCTATAGACTTGCAATGAAGGAGGGAACCAAGCAATATCTACAGTACAGTCAAGAATAGCATAGAAGCTTAGAGATGGGCTCTTTTGGTCTCGTAAGCAAGTACCTAGCATCGAATCAAATCACCCTAGCAACCACTTAGCATAGCCCAAGTGACAATCCAGAACACCCTAGCACCCTATTGCTTAAAACCACTCCTTAGCAACTGAATAAACCTTAGCAACTGCATAGCAATGCTTTGACAGTTTTTAGTGTTCTGGATAAATTCCAACTTTGTGTAAGATGTTGGTCTCACTGCGAGAACAAGAAGCAATGAGATAAGCCGGTCGAGGGCTGAAGCAATTCGTAGAAACATTTACCCACATCTAATTATGTATTTAAATGTCATGTACTGATGTCAGACCTGTTTCAGGTGAACATGCTTGTTGACAAGTACAGCACTGAACTATGCATGAACCGCGCATCGCATGTCTTGATCAAACCGCTGTGTGGGTAGACTCTCCGAATGTTCTAACAACCAATGGAACAGCAAGAAATAACCTCAGCAAGACCTTGGACTTGAGATTGTTAATGCTTCAGTGAAGGCCTCTTTGGACGAAAAGCAGCATAACGGGAGCATTTCTTGCTGAGGCTCGTGCAAAAATAAATAAAAAAATAAACATCTCCTCACTTCACCGATTCCCCTTTGGCAGTGGCATACATTAAAGTAGTTCATAGCAGTGTTGTTATTATTTTTTTAAGGAAATGAATGTTACTTGAAAGTTTGGATTTATTTCTTGATTTTGTTGGTTATTCGAAGGAAATGAAAAGATCCGGAGCAGTTGAGCTTCCTGGGGTGCTTTATTGATTTAGAATGATTTTTCCTTTTTTAGCAAAAAGTTGTAACTGTACTTCCTGACTTTGTGCGGTATTTTGAAGGAATTGTTTGTAGTTATTAAATATTTATGGAAATAAGTGAGTGTTGCAGAAACCGCATCAGTGAACCTGCAGGGCAGATGTAAGAGCGTAAATTCGTACTGTGTGCGGCGACCCATTGTGTTTTTCTACCAGTACTCACATTTATCAAGCCATTAGCATTAGATTTTGTAGGAATGAGTGTTAATAAGTGTTAACGGGTGTTAATGAGTATAAACTAGTGCACATAACTACAAGCAATATGGGCAAGCTTCATTTTGTGGTTCACCGCCCCATCTGAGTTTCAATTGAGTTTCACAGAACGTTTCACTCTTCTTGCGAGGTACCTGTTCTGTCAGGCTGTACAAGTCTGGTCATAGGAAACTGATATAGTATAGCTAGAGATATTGTGAACTGTCATTTGTTTTTATTTAGTTGAGATAGTCATTTGATTCTTGAGACCTGTCCTCTGGTCCAGTCAGTGCATTTGACATCAATGTGCCCCATGTTACTGTGAGAGTTTTCGTGACTTGTGTAGAGATGCTCCTCTTAATTCACATTTCACAAGCTGGTAGACTGACTTACGGCCTTGTTAACACACATGTAGAACATTTGCTCAGAGCTTACGCCTGAAGTGCTGAATCAATGTGAATTAATTCTTTCTCATATCCTTGCATTGCAGAAACAATTGCAAGTCAGCAATTGCAGTTTGGAATTCAAATTTCGACTATGTTCCACAAAGCAATAGCATAGCACACATAGCATAAAAGTTCAACCAGTGGCATGTGTGGGGGTGGGACTATATGTTTGTCCATCCAATAAAAAACTATTTAAAAACAAAGAGTTATTGTGATTTGATATTTGTTTGACTGTGAGGCGGCCCTAAACCTTTGTAATATGCGCTGGAATCTAGTGCAGTTGAATGCATCCTTCGGAAGTCCCAGTGGAAGATTTTTATGCATGAATCCATTCAGTCTCTGTAATTAGGTGAAATCTCAAGAGCATTATAAAGAAAACTAATCAAGCCAACAAAATGGTATTTGTAAACACATTTTCAAAAAGTCTAAGCAAAGGCTGAAGACATTTTAACTAGTCCTTTGAATGAAATTAGAATGAATGCTTATACGGTATATTACAATGCCTAACAATCATACTTTTCTTAGCATCTTAGTGTAACCTGTATATTTGGGATTTGCAATTGGAAAGATCTGGTCAGGATCAAATATCTTGCTGACATGAGCAAGGCCAGAGAAGCATACCAGAACATGTCTGTCGTTATTAAAATCTGTGATTACAATCGCATAGTATTATATTTATATGCAGTGATTTATTTCTTGTCTTATTTTCTCTCTCCCTCTCCCTCTCCCTCTCTCTCTCTCTCTCTCTCTCCCTCCCACTTTTTAGATGTTCAACCAGATGTTCAATGAATGGCATCATTGATCTTTAACAAAAAGACTGATACAATTATGACTGTTGTTTGCACCCAAATTGCCTTTATATTAAAACTACTGCATATTTAAATCTGCTTATCTATATTAGAATGGGCCTGTAAACCATTTGTTTCTTACCTTATTGAAAGCATCCCATTTATTTCTTAATCTCTTAAATTGTATGACTACAGCTACTGTAATCTTCCGCAGCCTGCCCCTGGTCCTCATCTCTTGTCTTTGGAGAAGATTTTCTTTGTAATGAAAGCAGGGTGTGTGCATGTATCAGCATGTCTTGTAACTTTAATAGTGTGTATGCAGATTTGTGTTTGTGATGCACCTCATAAATTATTCCTCCACATAGGTTTTCATGCCATTCTATTATATTCATGATCTTGTTGTTTCCTTTCGACTAGTAATTGGGTTTTCTGTGAGTTCAAAGTAAATGGTCCTTGATTATAAATTATGAATGTGCATCATGATGTACCTTCATGTAACTCCAGTGAATTAAGATGAAGGGGGGATGTGTTATCTGAAGCTGGTATATACACACTGGGTCTTATGGTCATAGTGTGTAGTGCTATTTAATGAGCGTTCCAGTTAGAAATATCAAAGAGAGTATACGGTATACAGTAAATACAGTATTTGATTATACGGCCAAGATAAAACATTTCAGAACACTTTTTCACTGATGCTTTGCTCATCCAGCTTCTGTCTTGCTGACCTCTATTGATTTTCATATCTGCATGGCTTGAAGATCACAGCGGTCTCAAAGTAATTTGCTAATATTAGCACTAATCGCTTGCCTAGATAAAGAGCTTTTGGAAAGACTTTGAAGGGCAGATCAAAATCAATCGAATATAAAAGTTTTGAAAAAGGTCTTTATGTTGTTATCAGTGGAGTAGATTTTGCGGTCTTTTCCATCACAGTTGCCTTTGGCAATGGCTACCTCACTTTGGCACAATTTTCTTTATTTATTTGACTTTTTGTCGCTGCTTTGGAACAATGCGTATTGAAAAAAATTCTAAACAAATCAAAATGACTGAAATCAAATGTTTCAGGCAGTTTTTTTTAATTTAAATATTATTTGTTTGAATGTTTTTAAAGGTTTTTAATTAGCTTTTTGCACTATTTTTAAAGGCGCAGTTTTTGATTTACAGCGGCCTTTAGCGTTGTATTATAGATTTGCAATGAATCGCTCAGTCCAAACACGACGGTGGCCACCATAGTACAAAAAGATGTCGTTCTCATGTTGAAGCAGGTTAGAGATCATGCGGGCATTAGAAAGACTGTAGAAAGAGCGATGTCATATTTATTACATAAAATAAAAGGTCTGTGGATTTTAAGTATAAAAAGAAGGATAAAAGTCAGGCAGGAGCTAGGACCTACGCTAATATTATAAAGTCTTTCCAGCAGAGATTAGGACCCGCGGTACTAAGGCTTTTAGCAGAGATACTCAGATATCTATGGAGATACTTTCCAGCAGAGAGACGTTGGAGAGAAAGATCGTCTTAAAATCACCCCCGATGAGGTTGCTTTGATTTGGATCAGTATGTGAGTAACATTGGTTTTTCTGTTTGTTAGAACCAAGATATGTTGTTGTTGTTGTTGTTGTTCTAATATTAGCTGTGTGACGGAGCAGTATTGAACATCATTGTTTATCTGGAGCCGCTTTAATATTGTACTCGTCCAGATACTGGAGAGAGAGAGCGCGTTGGCGCTAAAACTGTAGAGAGAGCACGTTTTACTCTTTTACTCAATGATGAATAAACTTACATTTAATCCGCGGGTCACATGCGTTCCGAACCGTAGAGTACGATCCGTACGGATCACGGATCATCCGCGATCCGTTTCACCACTATACCGCAGCAGAGAGGGAGAGAAAATGCTGTACAAAACATGGCGGCGAATTCAATGTATGTAGGGCTGCTCTGTATGTAGATATAAACAGCTTATTCTAAGGTATTACAAACATAACGGTTCATTTTGTAAGGTCTTTATACACCTCTGAAGAAATAGTTTTGTATATTATATTGCATTTCTGTCAATAGCTCCTCCTAAAAATCCCGTATTGTTCCTTTAATTCTCCTGTTCATTTTAGTTAAATTTTTATATGCTTGTCATTTTATTATTTTATTTTGTATTGCTATTTTAGGTTTAATTTATTTCAATTCTATATTTTGAGTACGTTTTATTTATTTTCTTTTAATCATTTTAGACCCTGAACTTATTTCAGATTAATGCCAAGGCAACATTTCAGACTTTTGTTAAAGTTTTAAAATGATCTTTAGGTCAATATTTTATTTGATTTAAATTAACAGAAATGTTATAATAGATTTTGTATTACTTGACAAAAATTACCCTGGTTCCATCCTGACATAACATTTAGTCATTAAAATTATGCCTATATTATGCATTTATTTCTTAAAAAAAATTTCAAAAGCTGCACTGTATTGTTATGTCTTGTTTATATAACACATAACGATAGCACTTTATTTTAAGGTCCCGTTTCCCATGTACATACTGTGCACTTATTACAGTAAATATAATAACTAGGTACTAACCCTGAACCTACCCCTAAACCTAAACTTATACCATGTAGTAACCTTACTACCCAGTACTTTCTTAGGTAAGTACAGTGTAAGTACACTATAGGCACACGTACTGTAAAGTAAAGTGCAACCCACATAAACATATCTGTCTGGATTTCTATCATATTGCAGTGCTCTGATGAAAATATCCACTCTCACAGGTGAACCTCACTTTCTCATTTCTCTCTGTTGTTACTCACCGTAACCATGTGACAAGTTTCTTAGCAAAGCAAATTAGCCTCCACCGGTAATATGCTGTAGATGACATTTTAAGACAATGTACATGTGATGAAAATAGCAGAAGGGCGTCAGATTGGTTGCGGTCCAAAGAGGGCAAATGTTCTCCATCATTATTCTTAAACACTGCCCTCATCATCTCTGCCCTTTGCAAAGAATTAGCATGTGAAAAGGAGAGTAAAGTGCTGTATTTCAATGAGCCCCTCTTGGCATTTTCAGCAGCGGCGTCGCGTGTTCATTTTTCTCTTAGTTTCGTGAACAGTCTGAATGGGTTGAGATCAGATGGTCAGGGAAGATGCATCAGTTAGCGCTTGCATTACCAGTTTCCTACAGAGACTTTACATCGGGGAATTTTGGTAATTATGTTGTTGCCTTTATTGCTTTAAAGCCTGTAGCTCAATAGAAAGAGCAAAGGGTTAGCAACAATTAGATCAAGGGTCGCTGATCAGATCTTTGGATAAAAATGCCTGCTGAATTTATAAATGTAAATCTTAAAAATTATAAATGTACTTTTTGATATTACAGTGTGTCTACTTAGAAAACCTTCTTAATACCACAGTCAAAATGTTTTGCTGAGAGCATGATTTAATGAGATTCTTAATCAAAGCATATCTTAAACATAAGAATGCAATTTTGTGTTTTGAAAACAATGTAAAAACAAAACATTTTAATTAACTAAAGGCTGTGTACCATGAGCATACTTTAGTAAAGCACAATTAAGTAAAAACACAAGTAGCTGTAGCTGCTTCGTGAACAGATGCTAAAATTACTGCTTTCCAATGTGACACTCTTGCATTGTTATTCAATTTTACACCCAGTTCTCCGACCCACACTGTGTATCCATCTTTGCATAGCACTGACGTAGCGTGACACAGAGTTCTCCCGACAACCCAAGAAATAAACAAGAAAACAAAAACAGATCGCAGAGCATAATTACCAGGCAAATAAATCGGTAGTGAAGAGTGCCTAAAGGCCTGATCTTAGAGAAATGTTCTTTTCCTAAACTGTCTCTTCCTTTCCATCTGGTTTTCCTCTAGTTCTTACTGCCATACTCTACTCTGCCTCGATACTCTTTGAAAGAACCCATGAGAAAAATCACAAATGAGATCTCCTTAATACTTCAATTATTTCTCCTTGAAATCAATGAGATTGAATGAAGAGCAAATGGAAACTTGCTGAAGTCTCCTGCAACCTCACAATGTCTCTATTGGACTTTCAGAAAAGATCTCATTAATGTCACAAACTGAGTTCAGATTTTAAATTGCAGGCCAAACCTGCAATTTAAAGTCAATATTATTGAAAATTATAATGGCAACTCAAATATTTCTCATCGAATTGACCAAAATCCAGATTATTTTACCTCCACAATCTCCATTCATTTGTCACCTCCATACTCTTCATTAGGGATGGAACAATATTATCGCTATCGTGTTATCGCAATAGCAAAATTGTCTCAATAGTATCGTGGTCATATGGCTGTATGAAACGATAGGTCTTCCAGGCCTAACATAGAGACTGTTCGAAAAAATAATAGATGGTCTATCTGGTGCAATTATTTTATAAAAGGGAATTTTAGGTCATTTGACCCATCTCATACTATAACTCATACCTCTAAGCAACAGTTATGATTAGAGGATAAAGAAAAGAGGATGCTTATGGCACGTGTCCAAGTCACCATTTGCCATTAAAAATACCGCAACAATACCGTACCATGGAATGTATACCGAGGTATTATTGTTCAATGAGATTTTTACTCCGATTATGCTTAATAAGCTAACGTGAAAGGTCATGTCAACGCGTAAAATGGTTTTCTTTTATCGGGAAATGCTCATAAACGGCTTAATTAAAACCCACTCGGCAGAGGTAGTTTTTTGCCCATTACTCCGATTTCACGTTGCATGTTATATGCAAAATACAGCTTCTGACCCATTTCCCGCGGCATTTTTAATTACCAAAAGGACTATCGATGGTGACGTCACTGCACGTGAAGAAGAAACCTAACAAGTCTCAAATTTCTATGTTAATGCGGTAACGTGAAAACAGTTTTCTTTTATAAGCTGATTTTTAATAGATATCCGTTTATTTTGTGCATGTAAACGCACTCATTGTTACATCCCTACTCGTCATATATTTTAACAAGCGTCCCATTTGTTTCTATTTTTTAAATTGTTAAAGAAACCTCCAAGACTAAGTTGAAACTTAAATGAAACACAACTGAGAAATATTCAGAACCTCTGAGCAACAAGGTTGGAGCTAAAATCCGGAGCTTGGCCCTTCTGGCCCGGAGTTGAATAGCCCCGCTGTTTGCTGGAACACCGTTCTGAATAAAACCTCGTAAACACTTTTGTTGGAGTCCTCCAGTTCCTCTCATCATGCCCAATTTGGCACAAGGAGCCGTTTTAGAGACGCTCTAATTGACACTTTTAACTTTTGAGTAGTTTATGGCACTATTACATTAAGCAGCACTCTAATGAAAGTACTTAGATGTAGTTCTAGGACGGAACGTCGGCGGACAACAATGTAATGGCATTCCCAATCTCCAGACTCATGCTTTTTGCCTTTCCATTTTATCTGCTTCATTACTCCGGAGGGCAAAGTTAAAAAAAGAGAACGACTTCAATTTGAGCAAATTGAATTGCTTGGAGAACGACTCTACGTCCTTGGAGGAAGAAAATGAAGGGGTTTACCTCTGTCCTGTAAATACCAGATTCTGTCTTGAAATGTTTGTTCTAGTTCTGGCAGCACATGACCTTTCTAGGTCAACATGAATTGGAGACTACCATACTACCATAAAAGGGTATCCAATGGAGTTTGCTTTCTTTGGTGATATTGAGAGAACCAGTGAAGAGTACGGTTGAAGGAAAAATATACATATCCATATTCTGCCTTTGTCTGTTTCTCTTTTAGAGGCATTCGGTCTACTACGCTTGCTGATATTACCTGTTTAAGCACATTGGGTTTATATGTAAATAATCACTGATTTATGGTTTCTCACAAGTTTCCAGCACTCGCTTGTTAGAATTTTATAGTTTTTGACTGTGAAATAGATTCCCTATGCTGTGACAATTTTTAGGCTTCCATGCTTAAAAACAAAATAAAATATAGCCACTCCAGATATTAAGTAAATAAAACTTGTTGCTTTTTTAACTATAGGGATACTGTGGGGCTGTGCAATGAATCATAATTAATCGTAATCATCAATTTTGGCTTCCAAAAACAAACTAATCGAGGTGAAACGATTATTGTGTGGCATTCCATTTTGCAAAGACCTACAATAATTTTTCCTTGTTTTTCAGTTGAATTCAAGTTAAAATTTTATTTTTTTCAAAAGACAGTAATCATGTTAAATAATCAGGATTTCAGTATTGTCCAGAATAATTGTAATTATGATTTTTGTCATAATCAAGCAGCCACGGTGCATTGTATTCCCACATTCCTTATACAGAAATGTGCTTAATCTTTGCACAACTTGGTTGGGAAATTTTTATGAACCATTTTGTATTATCAATGAAATATTTCACCTAAGTGTACATGAGCAGTTTATTCTCTATGTTTGAGTTTCCTCTTCTTCAGGTCTCCAGTGGCCTTTTTGTCACGCAAGATGAATAGCGTAGGCTAATTCAGTGGTGTGCTGTCTGCTGTTTCTAGGATCTTTATGCTTGAGGAAATATCAGAAATATTCCTATTGTACTGTACTGTACTGTTCTGTTCATCATAAAAAATAGCATTTCAAAATCAAGCAAAGCATTCGTATATGACCTCTGTTTTGCTTGGTTTTTCTTTGCCTTGGCATTTATTTTGTCATATTATTATCTCTAGAAATAGCAGCAGTTTCAGAGAAGCCATATACAGTAAGTTTGACACTGATTACAGTTTGGCTCAATGTGAATGCAAAATAATGTTTGAATAACATTATGCAACTGTATCTTGTTTTTCTTTGGGATTTGTTTAGGAGATACGAATGGGGTTCTTTGTGTACATCACATTATATGGAAACAGTTTTAAATATTACATTAGAGACTCATCGGGTCTCCCCCGTGTTCATTCACATGGAAAAATGAAGACCATGGTTACAGTATTACCTTTCTGCTATTATTTGAAGTGCTTAAAATAGTCTTGGTTTGTTATGTAACCACCACGGTGTGTGTGATTTGCTGGCATAAGATTGTGTTTGTGTATCCCGCACGCTCACACACACATGCGACACTCGACGCAATAATGCTTGCGCTACACTGTGGTTGATGCAGGTCTGACGCAACATTACATGCAAAATTTACAAGTTTTACAAATTTACAACAAAACAGGATAAAAATAGCATTTGCACATAAATGTCATGTTGACCCATAGCACATCATCTGGATGTCCTGGCGGGCAGCATCTGTGTGCACAGCCACGTTCCTGCAGTAATGGAGATATCAGGAGACTGATGATGTTGTAATCATGGACCACTGGTGCTGATCAAAGTGAAAGGCAAAAGCTGCAGGAAGGACCACTATCACTTCACGCTTTTACTAAGATACATATTGGAACATAACAGAGCCTGGTGTATTCTGTGCACCTAAAAATCTTTACCAATTTCATGCTAAAAGGGAAGTTGTTTTGAAATTTTCAGCATCTTAAATCGACAGCTTAATTTTAGCACTGCTGGCTTATCCATACCCATATACTAGAGGTCGACCGATATGGGTTTTTATCTGCCCGATGCCGATTTTTGGAAATAAGGCCAGCCTATGGCCGATATGTTAACATTTTTTGAAGACATGTCTTTTCAAATCAGTGCACTTGATAGACTACGTGCACAAGCGTAGCGACGAACTTCCGCTGTCGCCAGAAGTCGGGATGTCAGTTTCCGGTTTGCTCTCGCACCACGCGAAATGTCAGTGTTTACAAGATGTCTTCAAGATCTGCCAAAAATAAGCATTAACGATGTACACCGCATCATGGATGCCTGGTCCCCTGCTCCAACAAGCAAGCGGGACAAAGGATTTAAGCTCTATATATCGAGTTATAACTCATATATAAATATCCACAACTACAAGGATAAGTAGTTTAATCTAATGTGGTGTGCCGACAACTAACGTTAGTGGCTAATTACATACTAATTTAAGAGTTGTAACAAGATTATAACTGTTGGTTTATAAATCCTAGCTTACCATACACTCAAACTGTGCGGTTTCTCAGCTTTCCTCATGGATCATGCAACTTCACCTGAGCCCTGATCTTTATTAGAAACTAAGAGGGGGAGAAAGTTAAAATAATTGACAATTCATACTTACGTTACAATAAAAATAAACACGTCGCTAACTAGCTTAGCCACTAACGTTAGTTGTCGGCACACCAATTTAGATTAAACTACTTATCCTCGTAGTTGTGGATATAACTCGATATATAGAGCTTAAATCCTTTGTCCCGCTTGCTTGTTGGAGCAGGGGACTAGGCATCAATGATGCGGTGTAAATCGTTAATGCTTATTTTTGGCAGATCTTTAAGACATCTTATAAACACTGACATTTTGTGCAATGCGAGAGCAAACCGGAAACTGACATCCCGACTTCTGGCGACAGCGGAAGTTCGTCGCTACGCTTGTGCACATAGTCTAATGAAGAAAGATTGAGTAAGTGTTTATTGCAGGGTACAAGATAGCAGTCTAATTCATAGTTATAATACATTGCTCAAGACTTTTAAGCACGTTCTCAAACTGTTCTAAAGCATGCTTTTTGTGTATGTTTGTTGGCAGACACTGCTATTAGTCAAATGGTCATAATCTAAGTTAAAACAAAAATAAAAAAAAATCTCTCATATTACACAGCCTGCTGCTCAAAACTGCGTTTTTAGTTATATTAAGCTTTTAGCCTTTTTTTTAACCTGACAAGAAAGTAGACGCTCTTGTGGTCGAATGCGTTTAAACAGCTGCAAAAGACCGCATACGGACATAATGCGTAAACGAGGGGAAACAAGTCAGGATTTAAACTTTGGCTGAAGACTTAAACATTTGGTTTAATGACGAAAAACTAAGCGAGCAGAATGTTTTCTCTCCATTTCAGATTTCTAACACATACTTACTGTGTTCAGCATGTCTCGCGTCTGTCAGAGCAGAAAAAAAACCTGCTTCCCTCTGTATGTTTATCTGCCCCAGTCGCGTTCATTCGTAAATTGTGTGCACTTATTTCGTCTGTTTGAAAGATCGACCAAAACGCATCTTAGTACCAAGTATAAACAGAGTCCGACCCACAGACACATTTAAGCAGGAAAGTTAAAGTGCACGTTTTAGCCAGAAGTTTCGTCTTGTAACAAGGCATGGCTGCAGAGTGCGGGTTGCTCCGTCTCACACGCAGCCTCAGAGGGAGAGAAATTCTCCGGTACAGAAACAGTACTACTGATAACGTCAGAGTTTATCTAGCTAAACAATGCGGACAACTGTAATAATTTAAAGCATTTAGCTTAGAACATTAGAGTTCCAAAAAGTTCTCAAGTAGCATCATATTTAATCAATGAAATATACAAGGCTAGATTAAAAAGAAAGGATAAAAAGAATTTGTCCGTTTCTTGTTATCAGGTAGTTAAAAAGTGAGCAGGCAGAGGGGGACATCACAGTGTTATGCCGCAAGAGGCAGCGTCGCGTGTTCCACAACAACGCTTAGCTGCTCAGAGATGCACCTGCCTGTTAATCGACCTAATTTGCGGCACAATCGGCCGTTGCCGATTAATTAAAAAATCCCCAAAATCGCCCCAATTAATCGGCCGGCCTATCAATCGGTCGACCTCTACCATCAGTGTTGGGCAAGTTACTCTGTAAATGTGATTAAATTACTGATTACTGATTACTCCTTTTAAAAGTAATCAAGTCACTGGTCAGATTACTTTATTTCCAAAGTAATTAGTTACACTACTCGTTACATTACTCATTACATTACTACCCCCCACCCCTCAAAAACACAAAATAACCTCTTTAGCCTTCTCAAGACTAAACTTTATTGGGAAGTGCATACTATACTCTATCTCATCTTTAATTATTTTAATACATTCTTTCTGATTATTCCATACTAAAGCTATTTCTAAACCTGCATACTCCATAATGTAAAAATCTCTCCTTAGTTTCTCCTTAGTTTCTCCTTAGAATCTGCCTACAGAAAGGAGGTTGCTCAGCTGGCTGCCTGGTGTAGTCAAAACAACCTAGAGCTGAATGCATTCAAGACAGTGGAGATGATAGTGGATTTCAGAAGGAACCCTCCATCACTTCCTCCCCTCACCATCCTGGACAGCACTGTGGATACTGTGGAGTCATTCAGGTTCCTGGGCTCCACCATCTCTCAGGACCTGAAGTGGGAGTCCCACATAGACTCCATTGTAAAGAAGGCCCAGCAGAGGTTATACTTCCTCCGTCAATTGAGGAAGTTCAACCTACCACAGGAGCTACTGACCCAGTTCTACTCAGTGGTCATCGAATCTGTTCTGTGCACTTCAATTACTGTTTGGTATGGCTCGGCCACCAAATCAGACCTACGAAGACTACAACGGACAGTTCGTAGTGCTGAGAAAATTATTGGTGCTCCTCTGCCCACACTTCAGGACCTGTACGATTCCAGAGTGAAAAACAGGGCAAGAAAAATCATCATTGACTCCACACACCCAGCACACAAACTCTTTGATCTGCTGCCCTCTGGCCGGCGCTTTAGAGCACCAAACACCAGGACTTCCAGACACAGAAGCAGCTTCTTCCCCCAGGCAATCTCCCTCCTAAACAGATAACTGCTCCTTAAGAGCAATATTCCACTTCCACTACTCCTATAGTGTGCACTATAGTGCCTTATTATATCTACATCTTATGTATACATGTATATAACACTACCTCCACTTACTAAATTATCCATTTGCACAAGTGTACATACAATATGTTTATTCTACTATATACTACCCTGTACAATGTCTCTTATATGTTATTATCCCCCATTTTCTGTAAAATAGTCTTTATTTTATATATGCACAATTTAGAATCCTTTAGACTGTAAATCGTATTATATTGTATTGTCATTGTGTTGAATGTCTGTACTAGAAGCTTCCAACACCAAAGAAAATTCCTTGTGTGTGCAAGCACACTTGGCAATAAAGCTCTTCTGATTCTGATTCTGATTCTTATAACTTGTATATCTTAACTAGTGCTTATGCATATTTCTATGATGATTTCTTTGTCATTTAACAAATATAACAGCATTAGAGCAGCAAAAACTAGTCTGACAAAACATGTTGCTAATAGCAGCCTGGCACTCGACAGTAGAAGTTGATTCATTGCTCTCCGTGCCCGGTGACGTTACTTTCTCCAGAAGTTTAACCGTGCTGTACTGCCCTTTCAGGTTGTTTTTCGCGGGAGAGAGGGTTTTGCTTACCTCCACATGACCGACAACGCACAACAATGTTCTTGCCTTTGACAGAAATAAACTCAAAATAATGATTGTATTTCCATCTACAGAACGCATACGTTTCTCTCTCCATGCTGAGTTTGTTTTTGCTGGTAGTACCAAAGACTGTCTTGTGATAGGGAGATGTATGGGTCTGTAATACTTAAAATTGGAGCATAAAGGCTAACATCGATCACGAGAGGCACCTCAGCCAATCATATCCGGTGTCTAGTCTCCTTGCCTGCGTTCCGCGCGGTGATAGCATTGGCCATTATGAGTTTTTAGCTTAAGCTGGCAGGCTTTCCGTGGAGTGGCTTTGGTAGTACTTTCCGTGCAGGCGCGTTTCAGTTTGATGACGTCGCGGGTGCGACAGGCAGGCATCCAGACTTTGAAAAAGCTATTCCGCTTTTTACAATTTAAATGACAAACCGATACAACGGCAACGATGTAACGCAGCTGTAACGTATAGTTACCTGGGCTTGGAACTATAATCTAATTACTATTTTAGGAATTATAACACGTTAAATTACTCCGTTACCAAAAAAGTAATCAAACTACAGTAACACGTTACTAACCAGCACTCAGTCGCTTACTTAAACTCAAGTAAGCCCATCAAAACTGTGAAATAACACAAAGGGGACTTTGAGAATTATGTTGTGACTACAGTACTTGAAAACTTGTTATATTTTAGCGTCTTCAGTGTTGTCACCTTTTGACTAGAATTAGCAGAAATGTTCTCTTGGCATTTTATCAAGCAGCTTCTTGGGGTTTCACCCTGAGATACTATTTAAACAATATTAAAGTAGTTCTGTGCTCTCAGGGCTCTAGACTCATTTTTCCCACTGGTCGCACTAGTGCGACCCACTTTCTCAGTTCGCCGCACCAACTTACAATTTGGTCGCACCCTTTTTTATAGTAATCATAAAGACCTTGCATAATGACCTCAGTTGATCAATCTTTCTGTTAATTTGTCACCCTGTCTTTTAAAATAGTCGGCTATGGACCACTTCATATTTGCGCTTTAACTCTTGCGAGCCCAATAAATCCAAGATAAATGCATAGAAACATTGTATTTGTTATTTTATACAGTTATTATTTAGTTTTATATTCAAGTTATATATTGGCTATGAAATGATCTGACACAAATATAACCTGTCACTCTTCACAATCCTCATGTATTTCCCTTTTACAAAAAGCTGTAATTTTGCCACTGGCCTTCTTTATTTTTACCACATAAAATTAAATCAAATTAGCTAGCTCAAAACTCAAAAGTAACTCAGAACTAAATTATTATATATGTACTTTACTACACATTGTCATAAATAAACTTTAAATACTAAATCTTACTAACCACTCTTGTTAAATGGTCTAAGCATGCTTGTGTTATGATTAGGGGTGTACAAAATTGAACCGCACGCTTCTCCACCAACGGTTCGGCGCTCATCTTAAATCTGACGACGCATTTATAATATGGTTCGTTAGAAATTATAATCCGTAAAACAGACTGACAAAGTTCAGCTAATGTATGTTTGTCGATGGATACACATTAAATACCTACAACAAATCAAATAACGTAGACAAATTTCAATAGGATTGACGTATGCTGTAATATGACCAGTCATTTATGCTTTCATCACCCGGGTGTTGGGAGCGCGAGAGTGCAGGTGAGACCTGAACAGCACATGTTGCTGTTTAAACTAAACTCATTCAAGCCTTGCCAATTTAAACATTTAAGTGCAAGATGATGCACAAGAAAACTCTTTTGCGCGCTGTGAGAAGATCCGAAGCGCGCACAAGGAAAGTCTCAGACATGGCGCAAATATCGAGTTGTCTTTGAAGCGCTTAAACGGACAGATTCACACACGAAGTAGGTCAACATGCCCCTCTTGTCGAGTATCTTAACAAACATAGTAGGTTATGTCTTAAGTGAACGGACGAAACAGACGAAAAACAACGCATGTGTACAGTATCAGTGTACTGGATAGGTTTCATTCCTCTTAAAGCAACAGCAGCATATTCCTGCTGTCTGTTAAAAGTCAAGGAAATCACTCACTGCTTGTGACTCAATAGCTTCTGTAACTTCAATTAATGTTCATCTTTATTTAATTTGTACATATGCAATGTTATGTTTTATTTGATTACTTTAATCCATTTCTACCTTAAAAGGTATATATACAGTATCTTATTAAATTTTCTGCTTTGCTCTGTTGTTTTATTGGTGCTGTTACTTGTAGCTTGATTATTTGTTCTTATTTTTATTTGTCAGTAGTACCTTTTCCCAGAACATAGCACAAACCGAACCGAAACCCTGAGTAATTTGAACCGTTACACCCCTAGTTCTGATGTGTTTTGAGTGACTGATTTGATGGGTTCAGACAGTGAGTCTCGTGAGTTCAGTGTTTGATATACGAGTTGTTTCAACAAAATGAATCTGTTCAAATGAGTCATCACGTCGCGAATCGGACATTAGCGGACATTGACGAGCTGTTTGTTTTTCACAGCTGTTAGGACATCGCAAAAGCTAGAAGTTAACACGGAAAACACTTTTTTAAGGATAAAGGATTTTTCCTTTATGTCAGCTGCATGTGGGGAAAACTTGTCAGGGAAGAAAAGGCAACATGTTTGTGTGCACATTAACACTTAACAATATTCTCAGAATGCGCCACGTGAAACATTGATTCTGACTTCCGAACTTGCTTTTGATTAAAATGTGAGGGAGAGAGACAGTTCAGAAACCAACGTGTTCGACTTCATTATGCGCTGCACAGAATGATCGGAATATTACATCAGTGTTGCGTTAGAGCATTTTAAAAGCATATGGAGCGCTCTGTCCCGCGATGCTTTTATGCCGTTCGGTCTGCTCAACACCGAATGAAGTCAAACACACACTTTAGTTTGGAGACAGAGGGAGAGCACGAGCTTTCCTGCACTAATCACAAGCTCGTCATTCACCACTCATAAATCACATTAAATGTTAATATAAATCTTTGGCGGGGCAAAATTTCATTTTACGCACCCTGTGAAATTTTACCTCGCACGTTATAAAAAAACGGTCGCATTTGCGAGCATTTTGGTCGCAGTCTAGAGCCCTGGCTCTTTTGGCTGCTCTTCATCATTATTCACTCAAAGTCATCCAAAGCCTTTTTATTAAATACAATTTCTAGTTTGCACAATTAAATTTTTGTCTACTAAACTAATTTTAGATATTTAAGGATACACCTTCAGATCAAAACCTTTTCAAGATAATGAGAAACATTTCACTCAAGTGCAATAAGAAGCTTCCATGAATGTTACAGGTTCTTCATTGAACCATAAACACTGGCAAAGAGCCATTTCAGAACCTCTATTTTTAGGAATGTAGAGGCATATACAGTAGATGGTCTTTAATGAGTGTGTATGAGTGGGGGAGAGAGAGAAATGGCAAGTGAAAAAAATCACCCTGGGCTTATCTTAGTCTATAGCTCTCTGTGGACCACCCACACATCTGCCTGAGCAGCCAGAGCTTTTAAGTTCGATTAAAGACTGCTTGGAGGATGCCGTGCCAGGTGTTGGGGCAGACCTGACATCAGGCAAAGTGCAAGAAAGTCAGATATCAAGGACACGCATATTATTTGTCTCAACCCAATCACATTCCTGCCAATAACCATTTCTACCCCTTTAGGGGAACTTTGAAAAATGCCCCGCAGTGTTTTGGGGAACCACTGCTCATACCAATATTCCGATATTGATTTCAAGTTGTATATTCAAACAAATTTCACATTTTCAACCATGTGTTAATTTGGCCTATATTTTTTCCCATTTTAGACTATTAGGAATCTTATATGTCTAATGTGTAAATCCCCAATCAATAAGAGTACACATTTATATTTAAAATGTATTCAAACTGCATTAATAGTCCTTGAAGGACACTTATTGATCATGCCACATAATCCTGAAACCACAAACCGCACTGACAACAGCTGCGATTGCAATGACAACAGCGCCCCCCGTATGGCGCCCCACCAGAACGTGCTTTGTGCATACATGAAGGAATATAATTACAGCAGGCCATTATTTCAGGGATGACATATTTTTGCAAGCCTACTTTCTTTCCACCTCTCCAGCACTGAATGCAAACCATAATCTAATCATCACTTTTCATGCGGACAGCATGCAGCATCAATGGATTAGCTTCTCTGTAAGCCATAAGCAGCTTTCCCAAATTTCATTACTGCCCCCCCATGATCAGGTGTTGTGTTCAAACAAGCCCAGACTCTGCGTTTCGAGGTGATTTTGATAGCGCTGATGAGAAATCAATGCATTTGTCTCAGTGCAGCGGGAGGAAATCGTGCCGGTTGTTTAGCATTTGGAACCGTTGTTGCCATTCCCCAGAAGTAGTAGGCTTATATTGGTAAAGTGAAATGCTGAGATTGGAGGCGTGAAATACGAGATGTGATTGAAATCTGAAGCTCACGGATATGCGTTGCATTCTGCAAACCGAACTCCAACTGGGAGAGATGTGCTGAGCTGATCAAAGATCAATTTTATTTTTTTACGTTTGTCACATTTGACTGCTATACTTGATTGCATGCGCACGTATACACACACAGTATTCATAAATCAGGTTGAAGTGATAGAGTTATGTTGTGACAATTACAGAGTTTTTCATAGTAGAGATGAGTCATGGTCTATGTCTTTATTTTATAGCCTTTTCTCTCTGCGTGAGCAGTGCTTTGTGAATTAGGGTGCGCTGTCATGTTCTGCCATCTTTAAAGCCGGCCAGAAATATTGCCAGGAATAATAATAATGAATGTGTGATTCCTGTGCAGTTTGTGTTATCAAATGGATTTGAAAAAATATAGACTAGGATTTTCTGAACATTTCAGATTTTAGTTGAGCGAACGTTGCCAGGTTGACTTGGTTAGGCAAAATCAACATACAAATGTTTAAACGTTATTTTTTAACATACAGTAGAAGATAATATTCAAGGATATGATCAAAGATTTTAACATTTTAACATTCCAAAAATTGTACATATTACCTTTAATACTGAAGAAACAGCCAATGAAGAGATAAAGACATAAGGTACTTCAGAGTAGAAAGAACTGAAAAATAAGCACATACCACAGCTAGCCTTGGGCTACATGGCAAGTGTGAAAGCTTGAAATAGATGTAACATCTCCTTTATTACCAGGATATCTTTCCACTTTAAGTGCAATAGATCAAAGGAAACAGAAAATCAAAAATGCGTAATCCTAGTCAGAAAATGCAGAATATGCCGCATACCAAGTTTGACAGTGGTGGGCTGAAAGGTCACCCACTGTGCTGATGTGCATCCAGAACTACCTCATTACTATTTCAACAGCCAAACAAACCAGACTTGTTAGCCGAAAGCCGCTAAGCAGACTAAAGTCAACAAACTGAGTCCCCAGACTAAACAAAGGTGTCCCCATACTGAACTGTGTGATGAGCGCTAAGTGTGTCTTTAAGCATTTCTGCTCATTTTCTGAGAAGCAGGAAAGAGAAATAGACTCATGTGATTCACACGAGGGGTGCCATTTGTGTGGCACCTGTGTCACTACAAGAAACAGGTATTGACAGAAATTTTATTGTTGCCCTAAATGTTTTGTTGTTGTTGGTTCTACACATGGCAAAATATATAATCATTTGTTCCATTCCGTGAACTGTATTGAAAGCCCTGTATTTGTTCAGTTGTGACAGTTCCTATGTGGGCTGGTGGGGGCGCTGTGGAGGGGATAAACAGGTAGAAAATTATATAACAAAGTGAGATGTGTTGTATCTCTCTTCCTCGCTCACTAGCTCTGTTTGTTGTTGGTATGCGGGTTATTCAGGTTGTGGTGAGTGAGTTTTGAGTGTTGTTTATCCTAGTTTGGAGTTGAAGTCTTGAATTTTATATTTAATGCAGGAGTTGTTGAAGCTTTTTTGCTCACACCCGTTGTTTGAATTATCTTTTTTTCTGGGTATTTGATACTTTTTTGTTTGTTGTTAAGCATATGAGTGGATAATATTTCACTTAAAATTATGTACATATTTTTATTTTTGAATTTAATTGTTGAAGTGAATTGTTTGCTGATTTGTTTTTGTGGTTCTTCACGATTGTTAATGTTGTAGGGTATTACAAGGTCTACTTTGTGGGCACATTTTGGTTTTTCAGAGGAGTACAAGAATAGGAATCGTGTACATCAAGTGCTTTTGCTGCCATTGCTTTAATGTGGACTTGATGTTTAAAGATTTCTGTGTTTTGTGGTGTTAATGATTAATCAATTAATAGTATTAATAGTAAATTTAACGGTCATCGATTAATAATATTACTGAAAATTAACATCTGGATTATGGAATGTTATTTTGACCATTCGATAATGGTGGGAACAGTCCATTTTATTCTATAATTTTAAATTAACGAGCCTACATCTATGTTAATACGTGTTAAGAAAAGAAATGTTGCAGTCAAAACAATGAAACAGTGTTAATATGCATTAACTTTACTTCATTAGACAGCATAATATAGGTTGCTATTAATTAGTGTTATACATTATTGGTACTAACTGGCCATCTGTCTGAGTGTTACCTGCCTATGACCCGAGATGCTGGAATTGGCTCCAGCCCTCCTGCAACCCAGAGGACCTAAGTGGGTTTAGAGGAGAAATGGATGGAGTATTGTTATTGGTATTTTGTTTCTTCACAAAATGCAACTCGGACTTCTTTCAGCTTACATGCTTACAGGGTAAAAGTGTGACTGTGACCTATTGTGTTCATAGCAGTTGACTCAGAGCTGACGCAGTGGTATATGAGCATTGAAGGCTCAAGCTGTTTGTCTAAAGGGCATAGCTAGGCAGACTAGACATTCGGCATCATTCATATCATCTTTTTATGACTGTGCACATTACAGTGTCAAAATGCAGCCGCTCGACGGGAACGTCCCTGCAGCGAGAACACTGAAACAAGCCTTTGAATTAGGATAAAGAGGCTCTAGTGTCTTATAATTGGCCCTGAAATAGTCTTTGTACGAAAAATTAAGGGAAAAAAATGTTGGGTATTGTTTAAATTCATTCAAATTGTTATTCATTCAAAAAAGGATCACTCATAATACTTGTGTATACTTCAAGATTTTCAATAAAGTTATGTAAACGTTCTGAACATTAATAATGGGTAAATTGAACTGACTTTCTAGATTATAACAGTATATTATGCATTATAACAGCAGGCATTCAGTAAAAAGAACTTTATTATTAGTCTAAGCATCATACATTTTGAGTTGAATTACCAAGCATTACTTCCTTTATTATCTTGAAGCAAAAAGGCTGTGTTGAGTTCAGAGTCAGCTAAATTGGATTTAAGGTTAGGCTACGGCTGTGCTGTCATTGCCAGTTTAGCTGTGTGTGCTTTTTGCTAAAGTCGAAGAAACAACGGTGTAGAGAAAGCACGAAACAGTTTTGCCCTGTCTTGATTCATCCTTGGCTAGAAGTTTTATCCACGGCCAGATTGGCCCTAGCCTTCAGCATCTGTTGGCAGTCACCAGCTACTATTTTATATTTGTAAAATGTTAGCCTACTAAAACATGTATATTTTTTTTAAGCCGAATTGCTTATAATACATATAAATCATTGAGGTGCTCCAAGTCCGTGTCTAGGGACCTTGAACAATACGGCACTGGTTATATTAATTATCTTTCTTCTTCCTCTCTGAACAGCGGATGGTACTAGGTATAATAATCATGAATTTAGCTTCATTGCCCTGGGTGGTGCCTCAATTGTAGGGTCTGAGCTTGTAGCCCCTCTATTAACTATGTATCAAGTGTGATTAATAATAACCATTAGAAATAATCGGATGTTTGAAATAACACTGTCAACCAGGATGTGAATGCGTATATAGGCCTTATAGAATTAGTGCCAGGCTAATGAAAAGTAATGAGTCGTTTTGCAGCGCTTATTCAATTGAGCTGCTCTGCAATTGAAGAAGCAAGGAAATTCCATCAGCCCCTGGCCCGGCAGGCCCACACAGGGCCTCTTTTCCTTCATTGGTCGATAAAATGAGTGCACGTCAAACGACACACCCAAGACCTGGACGATCTTTTTGCGTCGCCCGGCTCATATGAAATAACCTGAACCCTGTAGGCAGAATATAAACGTGTTTTGGGGGAGAGGTCAATTTAATAATGTCTCAGAATTTTGCTGAGATTATCAGTATATGAGAGACAAATGCATTTTACTCTTCACCTCGCCACAGGCTGTACATTGTGCAAACAAATGTGTTGCCAGGTTGTCTGGGGGTTAATCCGCGTGGCTGGAGACCAGTGGCGCAACAGCAGTTGTCGTACCATGTGTATCAAAGTGATAATCGGTTGGTCAGTGGCTCACTCCACCCGATTGGGTTATTATCCTCCTCTGTCTGTGTCTGATTAGAGTGAATGAGCAAAAGGGGGCTGTGCTATAAAAAAGGATTAATGTTTTACCAGGCCTTTTGGAACAGATGGGTTATGCTGTAATGCTGCTGCACTGACTGACTGTATTTGGCATTTAAAAATAGACATTTTTAATAAGCACTTATACTTTCTGGTTCCATGGTCTTTATTAGATACTTTTTTATAAGAAATGCCTGCCGTTATGTTTTGTGGCAATTTTAATTTACCGTGGTGTGCTAAAAACCAATACAAGTTAAAGTACACCTAACAAAACAGATCAGTGAATATGTGTCTTCAGTAAGCTTACCATCTGCCGTCAAGCTCTTGTTTGCAGTAATTCTGTTAGCTGGATTATTTTAAATGAATTTTAAATGGCTTGTTAAAAAATGATTACACTGTGCCCTACACTTGCCTTTTTTTTAGCAAGTTATGATGTTTATTTACAATGTACTGTGTGTATCCAGGTGTGACATTGAACTTCAAGTTGCTCACAAATATGTAATATATTTTTTACATATACGATTATGTAGTACGTTAAAATATATGTACAAGTACACTGCTGTTTAAAAGATCTGAAACCCCTTAACTGAAATGCTCATGATCTTAAAAAATCTTTTAATCGAAAGGTCCATGTTTAAAATCTGTTTTGTAGACAAAAATATTTTTGTCACAACATAATTATTTATTTTATTAGAAAACAAATTTTTTATTTAAAAACATTTTTTGAAATGGATGACTTGGACCAAATTTAGACTGATTTTGCAAATGTTAGGCAAAGGCTGGCTACTTTGAAGATTCTAGAATTAGAGCTGTCAAACAATTAATCGCATCCAGAATAAAAGTTTGTGTTTACATAATACTGTATATAGGGCCTTATGAAATCTGTTTTATGTTTTCCCAAATTCCATTTTACTGTACAATAGTAAGTAATATATGTGCCCACATGAAAAAATACTTAAAGTCCCAGTGAAATAAAAAATTACAATGCCTATTTTTTCATGAAATATTGCAGCGTGTGTTGTAAATAGTTTATCAATGTAGGTCATTCTCTTTAATTAAAATCTGAAAATGCACTTCCTTCCTGTAATGACTATCCATTTTAAATGACATATGTTAGACGACTTGGGCAGAGCATACATTAACTCCTCCCCTTCAACTGTCAGTCTGCTGCCAGTTCTATTTCAAAATGCAGCGGCTGTTTTTATACATCCAATCAAATCGTAGAGAAAGACGAAAGCCATGCCTACTATTTTTCTCATTAGAAATTCAATTTCACTCGGAAATGCGTCAAAATACGGAAGTAAAAATGATCGCAACTTCCGGTTCACAGGGACTTTAAGTAAACTATAGTATTCACTAATAAACTATATAAAAAAACCTACAGTGGATACTTTGAACCATACAGCAAAACGTAAAAAATCTGTAAAAATAGGGTATAATGTACTTAACTATGTTTATAAACCAGTACACTTTCTTTTTTCGTTTGTTTTCAGGTCTACTTAAATTTAAGTACTATTTTTAATAAAGTAATATTAAAAAAATAAGTACTATTTTTATAATTTTACTAGCACATTAACTTCCATTTACTAACGTAAATAATATACTAAGTGGTTGAATTATAAAAAAAATCTAAGGGGGATGTTGTGGTAAACTGAGTGTTATAACTTATTCAAGTTAAGCAGACTTTTATTTTGACAGGTCGCCGCAAAGGTTGTCTGAGAGTAGCTTCAATTGAGAGGATCAGACATGACGTATTTTTGTAGGCTAACCCGGAAGTAAGTGTCGCGCTGGTTCCCACGATCGAAAGCGTATGCATTTAGACTTGGAAGATGAAGATCGCAAAAAATAAGCTCCGTGATTAACAAAGGTTAAAGATGTTTACACGTTTTGTCTATCAAGATAATCGTTTTTCAAATTAACACAACATTTGTTACTTTTGAAGCCGAAATACAATCGGCAGAAGCAGGCGCACAGATGGCACTAGGGACGGGGGTGGGCATGACCCCCTCAGATTCATAGTGACCCGATCCGCCCCTTCACTGTCCCTAAGAAAGGCAACAAACATCTGTAAAAGTGGGGATTAATCAGGGTTTCTGCTATGTACATTAGCCTAAGTAGTGGCGGAAAGGTCCGCCGCTCCTTAATTATTTTGCCGTCACTGCTTCAGAATCGGGTCGGCCACCAACATTTACGTTCTTTGTACTCTCTGTGTGCTGCTGCTAGCATGCTACGACTCCTGACCCCGCCCCCGGGGTCCTATGAGGAGCTGTTAGCACCCTCAATTGTGCCTGTAGTAGCGGTAACCATAGTGATCAAATGCCATCGTCTATGACTGAACTGGTGTAAAAATGTACTGCATAACTGCCACATAAAGGTAATGAAGAGACAAAAAACAATCAAACAATGTAAGTATCCTATGCCTGTTGACTTTTCCCAGATGTGGCAGACTAGTTTTGTTATTTATTTGTTATTGTTATTTATTAAAGCACTGCTACGTGCAGTCCTGTTAAGTGCATTTTTGGGAAACGCACGTGAAACGATGACGAACGTTCGCAAAGTGGATCGTAGAAAACACTCTTAAGTGCTAAAATCAATCGTAATCGAGAAACCCGGCCCAGATTATTTAAACCGCATCTGAATAATTCTAACGTTATTCATAGCATAATTCGCATTTGGTTAGTAGTTTAGCGCTACTTTCTGTTTAAGAAGTAATACTAAAATTTGCCAGATTCCATGCCATTCTGTGTTATTCAGCCTGGATTGAGTGATTCCGTCCGCATTTTCTGCATCGCGGAAATCATAGGGCCCTATATACAGTATATACAAGTGACTGTTAATTCTAAAATGAGTAGTATATAATTAACAAATACAATATAGTGTATGATATATTTTTACCTCCGTGAAATCCAAACATAAACATACAGTATATAGTATATGTTTTTTGTGTTGTATTTTTATTTTAAAATATTATATTTCATGTCACATAGTTGAGTCACAGTCATGGAAATTAATTGATTAGACAGAAATGCTGTCATAGAGCTAAATGTGTTCCTCCAATGCTCATCGCACCTGTGCCTCATTTTCTGTTGTTTTTCCATCCAAAATCCAAAGGCAGACTTTACAACCCCATAACAAACAAATGTGTCTGCTCCACAGTCTCAGACTGCTTAACTCTGCCTTGACGTCTGTTACTATTATCGTCGGCGGCTTGAGAATGGCTTTCCATCAGCCCATCTTCATTGCTGTGTTTATTCCTATAACTGCGGCTCTAACGTTAAATTTGCTCTGTAATAATGTACGATATGTACATTTTGTAATGTGATCAGGGAGCAAATGCAGCAAGCAATTTCCATCAAACCCACTTGTATCCATTTGGACCGTTGTTTGTTGGAGTCTCCTTTTATTCGGTTTACTGATATCTATCCATTTAATGTAATTATAGTGAGTTACTTGGCCTTGTACTTGCTGGCTTTCGGTGCGAAACAGAAATTAACTTGAATTGACCACCTTTAATCAGCAAGACTGAAACGCTTCTTAATCGTATCAGGCAGTGATCATAAATCTTTGTTCCTCACTAGGAGGAAGCCACCGAGCAGGCTGTTTTTTTATTTTTTTCTGGAGTGCGGGCAGATATTACTGTCGAAATCAAAGCATGCTTGATTGGGAGAACATCCAAAAGTGCTTCAATTTCCAGAGCTGCTCCCACACATGGTTGACTATGATACGGACCCAAACCTGAATCATCCTCCAGAGTGGATGAAGCAATCACACAGCTGCCGGTTTGATTGATCTGGGCAGGAAAAGCCCAACATGATGCCCGTGGACTGCTTACTGAGATACTAAGAGCATTCCAGGAAATTAAACTTGAAAGTTCAGCCTCATTTTGTAGAATATGTGGAATGTATCTCAGGTTCTCTGGACAGCGCTATACGCGATACACTGTGACAGCGTGAGATCGGAGTGTTAATTTATTGTTTTAAATGTATAGTACTGTACATGCTATGGGTTGGTATGGAGGTTCTCAGATCTAGGACTTTAATCCCACTGGACAGAATTAAGAAGTGCTAATAGATTAGAAGCTAATTGATGTCTTGAGGACCGTGGCAAAACTGTTCTGTTAGGTTAAGCTATAGGGCCAGTTTAACAGGCAAACGGTCCTACTAAGGGATCATTATTTCCTTTATATATTAAATATTTTTGAATATCAAAATATATTTTACATTTACAAAAATACATGCATTCATTAACACAAAACTTTGCTGTAATGCAATAAAACTTAGCAATTTATATGAAAAAGCATTTTATATTTATTAGTGTTTATTTATATATAAATATATTTATATGATTTATATTTGTGTACATTAATAGGTATTTAATTATTGGCCAATTCCATTCAAATATCAACCTTAAGGTAACATCAAGTTTTTATTAGAGATGCACCGATTGCAATTTTCTTTGCCGATTCCGATTTTATTACAAGTGAAGCCTGCCGATTCCGATTTTCTATCCACAAACTATAATTGACAGTATACTTTATATAAAACCATATTAACTTTTCTTCAATACACATTTTTTTAATTTTCATTGAATAAATGATTGAACATTACAATTCCCCAAATTTCCCTAAATGCAGTTCTCCAAGCTGCATTAAATTACAGAATCTTCTCTTTCCCAAACAACTCTTAAATTGAATAACTCTGTGACTGAAAAGAAGTACAAATAATAAAATATAACTAAACATGTCACTTAATTTACCTTTTTCATTTTTCTACTCATCTCACAAAAGTCTTAGATAACAATAAAATACTTTCATTTTTTCTGAAATGTAAAATAAATAGTCTTTATCTTGTGTCTGTAGGATTAAAAGAAGTGGGTTGATTTTTGCTGCAACTTCAATAAAAAAGTTAAAAATCTTATGAGTGAATTCTACTCTAAAGATGTATATGTATTTGCAGTTGTTTGTGTTAGTAAATAACTCAATCAGATATATATCACATATATTGGTTGATTTATTAATTTTTTTATATTTTGGATTTTTAAAAACAAGTAGAAGTCGTGTTGAATGTCATTTTACCTAGTTCAGTAAGCTTTAAAACAAGCAATAAACAGTGATACCTTTTTAACTTTTAATGGCATTTATTCACTGTTGTTAATAGGAACAGTCAAATACAATTTGTACTAACTTTAATACTGTAAGAAATTAATTTTGCATCCTGGGCAATTTGCAAAGAAGTACACAGAGCATCAAGCTTTACATAAATCAGTGCTTCTCAATTATTGACAAAACATACGACCAGTCTTACAGAAATAAAAACACTGTATGAACTGTATGTGTATGGCTGAGTTGTCCCAGACGTGGAGCTGCGTTTCTCGGGTGGTGTGTGACCGGACCAGCTGTCTGAGCAAACGTACGCACTTTTGTTTGCCCGAGTGGTGCAGGGTTCTGAAACTGTTCAACTGTGCACAATTTTAATATCATTTGCGATTTACAGATTTCACATCTACGTATATGAGAAGCGTCTTTGCGTACATTCATTTGATAAATCACTTAGGCTACGTACTTTGACAAATTATCATCAAATCAAATTTAGGACTGTTTTTTTCTACCCAACATATTGTAAATGAGGCCCCAGGAGTACTTTTTTTATAAGCACTGGTGCTCCCAACTTCAAATAGCGCACCCAAAAATTAAGACTACCATGGTCTGTCGAATACAAAAGTAGTAACAATTTCACCTTTAATACATGTATGTGATCCACGTCTGCTGTGTTTTACATAGTCACAATAGCTTCATGGTTACCTGCATACCTGTATTTTTAATAATAAAACCACAAACACCCAGCATGTTATATGCTTAAATTGGATGTGTGAACTCTGTCAATCCTCTTCCTCCACTGACTGAACCCTCATGTTCTCTAAAGAGCCATCCCTTCTCCATTTGTTGGGTATTTTTGCTTCTGGTTTGTACATTTTATTTCACAGAAACGTTAATTTTCCCACTTTTTACATTGAAAACTTGATATAAATGATATTTTTCTGATGTCTAGACTCTATCATTACGGGTTTAGGAAAATATAAACAGATGTTTTAATGTACTGGTAATTCGTAAGTGGGTCAAAGACAAAAAAAGGGGTTAAGCTAGGCAGAGCCGATTCTTCCTATAGGCAATCTACGCAAGTTGCGTAGGGCCCCTGCACCACCCGGGGGGCTCCTTGAGTACCGAATCAAAAACACTATATTGTAAACAAGACGCGAATTAAACTTTCTGCCTCGGAGTGTTCTGTTTCAAACTTTACAGGAATCATTTGGAAATTTCCTTTTTAATTCTTAATTTATTTAATTACTGTGACATACTCGGACATCATGCAGTGCGCGCAGGTGATGACATGCGCATAATGTGATGATGCGTCTTACGTATGGCTTCAAAACGAAGCTATCCGTATGTAGCGGGAAAAAACGGCAACAACGTTAAGCAAGAAAACAAGAACTAGAAGGCATGTGTTTTTGTACTATTTTAAAGTCTTATTTAGTTTTGTCAACTTATGCAAGTACATATTTACAAAACAGTTGGTTTGACTGGACGTTCGATAGTCGTGAATTTAGGGACCGTCTCCAAAGTTACATACACATTAATATTGTAACTTCAATAGCATTTACAGGGAATGACTTAGTCACAAAACCAGCTGTACAATGTTCATGTGAGTCTCAGCTATAATGCACACCACTGTATTTCGTTTGCCCATGATAATATGTAATTTTTGTGTCATCACATTTAGAGAATAATTGATATGTTTTGTTTTTGAATGCTTAGCTTTCTTGAGTAAACTATATTTATCATGTTTTATTTTTGTTAATCACTCATTTGATTAGTAAAAAGCTAGATGGTTCCAGAGCCATGTGTTACTTTATGTAAAGGATTATTTACATGTAAATCAAAATGTGAATTTAATTTCTTACTTTAATTAATTATTCTTACTGTCAGTTTAAGTTTTTTTGTCTTTCAGTTTTAATTCGTTTAAGTGTGTTAGTTCATTTATCATTTTATTTCTTATAGTTTACAGTTATGCTCATCTAATTTGAACTATATGACAAGGGCCCCTCACAAAGGTTTGCATAGGGCCCCCAGACGTCTAGGATCGGCACTGAAGCTAGAAGTGTGACGAGACACTTATCCCACGAGACGAGACACGAGACTGAGTTCACGAGAACGAAACGAGATGAGATTTTTAGACTTTTTAAAGAAATCGTCAATGATGAAATATATAGGGAATATTTTCCTCTTATTCACCTTAAAAACACAAAATGCAAAAGATGTAGGCATTATAACATCAACTTGTATTTTATGACACAAATTAAACATCTATTTTAATGAATTATATTATGCAGTAATAAACAATATGTAAACACTGCAAAATGTTTTGTCACAAACTCAACTGACAGGCAGTAATTGCACAAAAATGATGCTTTGTTTTCTTAACAGGTGCAGCTTTTTGTAAAGAGCTGTGGTTGTTTTCTCTATAGGCTTTAGTGCTCGTTTTAGATGTGGCAATCATATCACACTGTCAATCCTCCTTCCTCCACTGACTGAACCCTCATAGCCTTCAGAGAAACAGTTAAAACTACATAAACACATCATGTTTTATGCTAATATTGCACATATGTAAGAAACAGATGATCCGTTTTTGAAGAGGTTTGGCTGTGAATGTATTTAAAATAACGTAATGTGAACTTTCAATTGACCCTTCACAAAGCCTGCCCCTTTTGCTATGTCCGACATCAGCCAAAGCGCTCCCACTGCACTGAAGAATAATCATCGTGAAATAATCAATAAGAAAGTCTGCAATATGCATTTGAAGTATACACTCAGGATGTGAAAGTGACTCGGAATAAAGTAAACAAAATAAAGATCGAAGCTCTAGCCTAACGTACTGAGCTTGCTGTAATGACATAACGTCTGGATAGCACCATTGGTTTCTGACACGTTTAGGGAACTGGTGAAACTGTGATTTACCTCCGATAAATTCTGGCAGTGTTGATGAGATGCAGTCCTTCAGCGCTGATCATATGACAGTCCGTTTATGAGGTAAAACTCCGGACAAGTCTTCTTGTATAAGTCTGTTTTAAGAAGTCTTTATTGTTGTACATTATGACAACAAAGATTCCACAGTGACATGACTTTTATCATGTTCGTATGAATTTGTACATACATTTTGTGTTTCACTAAATGACAGTGTAACATTATTTCAACTAAATTTTGACATTTTATTCTCCAAAAACTTTGTTTAAACCATAAAGTAGACATTTTACTTACATTTAATGTGCTTTCTATGGACATACAATCACTATGGTAAATTTATTTTGATGGGGACATTTTAACGGCTTTGACCCAAGTACATTCTTTGAGAATTTATATTTCAAGATTTGCCTTATCAATACTCATCACTTAAAAACAATAGAAAACTGCTTAATGACATAATGAAGAGGAAGAGACTTATTTAGAGTCTTCAGGGAAACCATGTTATAGAACTTTGAAATATTCAAAATTGTCACGTTTTCTTGGTCACAAATTTACAATCAACCAACACCTGGTTTACGAGGACACAATGCAGTTCATTGCCTCAAATAAAAAAAAACATTTTAAAATGAAAAGACATTTCATAGAATCGCTTGGGTAAAAATGTATCAGCATTTATTCTGATACTTAAAAGATTAGCAAGCAATGATATTCACTTGTAGTTTGACTTGCTTGTTTGTAATGCTTATGTCATTCATATAATTCCCTCATAACCCGTATAGATAAATAATCCTCTTCTTCCCATGTGAGTGGTCCCCAATCTGTGAGGATTGACCAGCTGTCACAGTGCACACGTAAAACAGCCAAAGCAGAATCATTATTCAGTAATAACCCTAAGCACACATGCACAGCCTTTTGAAACCCTGTTCAATGATGTCTGCTTTAACAAATTTTTGACATCATACGAACGTTATCATAGTCATATGGTGGGTTGTGAGAAAGATGCCGATATTCTAAAAATAGATAGTGTGATGGTGTGAAACTAGGCCAGAGCGCAGAGCAGGCAGCTGGCACACAGGAAGATAATACTTTAGTTTAGTTTTAGTTTTTTTTTTTGTTTCAGCATCCAGCAGAGACCTTGTAACATAATGCTTTTCGGCAGTGTTTCCTGTCATTGCCCAAATACAGAGTGGGTATGCAGTGTGTTAGATAAGAGAAGTGTTCACTTCAGATGATGGCAGTCTCTATTACCGTTATGTGCCTACTTCTGACCAATTTTTTACAGGTTGTACATTACGATTATATGCTGCATTTTGTCAAGAGGCAATACTTGATTTATTAATTTTTTTAGATAGACATAATAATAAACAGCGTAGTTCAGTCTCGGTACATAAATCAGCATTTTCTATACTTGACTATGCAGAATCAGGTGTAATATCTATTTTGCCTGTGTCTTTTTCAACAAAAGACGATATCAAATCTGATCTGAAATGAATTATTGTTGGATAGCCTAAAAAATAAGTTCTCCCCCCACCTAAAGTAATGCAAAGTCGTGTTTATTTAAATGATGCCATTATCATTCTTTTCAGCGCAAACGCCTCTTGTATACTCTATGTAAAGTTTCTTTGTCAATATTACTGTATTTATTTACTGTACAAAATCAGTCATGTTTCCCAAAAAATACACCAAAAAATAACATTCCATTTAATGATTTATAAAGATTCATTTATTCACCCTCATGTTGTTCAAAACCTTTAGGACTTTATGCTGTGGAACACAAAAGAAGATATTTTGATCTCAGTGTTTTGTGTCCATACACTGGAAGTCAATGAAGCTTAATGTTAATTGATACCTAAAGTTCTTCTTTTGTGTTTCATAGAAGAAATAAAGTCAGACCGGTTTGGAATGGCATAAGGGTGAGAAAATGATGAAAGAATTTTTATTTTTGGTTGAACTATCCCTTTAACATCACACTGTGCTCACCCACGAAAGCAGTCGGTACACTTTAAGATATTTCTGTGGGCATTTTCTATTGTTCAACCTGTCAAGTTTGAGATAAATCATGATCAAATGTTATAATCCTTCACATATCCAGACTCGCACTGCAGCTAAGCACACTTTCTGCATTTTACAAACCTGATTCAGGTGCCTGCATCACAGCGATGTACATTCTGCGTCAGGCTGCCGCATCCTTTAAAAGCCAGCATTTATTACCGCCCCACATGATTGAGATTTGCACGGTGCAAATTGCATTGAGAACTACATTTCTGGATGCGTTTTCAGCCATTACCTGATTTGCATAATTCATAGTGAACGGGCCACTAAAACAATGCAGACAACGCATGCAGATATAACGATCAGCGGGTGCAATTCATTAGTGAATTTTCCCCACTGTGATACCTCCAGTGTTACGCGGTAATCTCGGTAAAGCTGATGTGTAAGGAGCCTTTGCCAAGTGTGAACTATAAAACGGCAGTAAACAGTAGAAAACCCGAAAGAGCTTCAATGAGAATATGTGAGCGTGTGCAGAAATTGCATCCTTGAAATGCTCGGTAATTGGAGATCAGTGCAGGAAACATCGTCAACCAGCCACACCGCAGTGAAGCACAGCTCAGTTCTTCTGCTTAGAGGGGAAATCAATAATAGGCACTCTTCCTCATCAGTCGCCTACACATCATTGGGATGTAATATAAAGTAATGCTTAGAAGAGGGTATTTTTGTGTGCAAAATGGGTCGGAAGTGCAACTCTTAAGATCTCTCTAAGAGCACAGAGCGAGTCACTGGTGCCGTGCAAATTACATCTCTTGGAGCAAGGTGAATGATTACAATGCCTTACCTTGAATTTGATTTGCTTGAAAGCATCGGCCTCACCTAGCATGGGTTTTATTTTTCTCCGCGACGGCTTTCTGTATGACGATGTGACCTTAAATGATCTGACTACATCACTGTTTGCTTTCTTTTCTTGAACGCAGCTCCCCCAAACGTCCGGATTATCCACTCCGGTCACGCGTGCAACATAGAGGAGGAACGCTACACTGAGAGGGTGTATACTATCCGAGAGGGGGAGACCTTGGAGCTGACCTGTCTGGTCTCGGGGCATCCACGGCCACAGGTGAGATTCGTGGTGTTTACTAACCTCTGACCCTTCGATTGTCAGAATGGAGCAGCTTATAGCCCGGATACCTTCACGTCACCGAGTGGGCGAGATGCTCGCAAAGGTGCACAGAATTCGGTTGTTTGCAGAGGAAATAAAAAATGCAATTTAGTGGAAAGGGAACATAATAAAAAACAAATAAGAAAAGAATAACTAGCCATAAAGAGTGAGATTAACTGGATAATGGAAAATGAATTTGCGCTGCATATCGACGGAACAAGAAAGACATCCTGTGATGGTGAAAAAAATACAATACACTAGAGTTTGATACTTGAACTTGCAATTTATTAAAGAGCATTGATATAACAGAGAGCACAGAATGAGAGAAAACTGCCTTATACTTCATAACCGATCCCATTATAAAACATTCTTTTGTCTCTGTATCAAATTTTATTACAGACATCATCTAATATGACATCACATAAAAGTTATTTGTTAGTGTTTAAAGAGATAGTTCACTCAAAAAGGAAAATTCCACCCAACTATGGCGGTAGCTATTGACGTGCATTGGTTTTGTGTCCATACAGTAGAAGTGAATGACTGCCGCTTTTGTTCGGTTACCAACGTTCTTCAAAATATCTTCATTTGTGTTCTGCATTAGAAAGAAAGTCATACAGGTTTGAAATGACAAGAAAGTGAGGAAATGATGACAGGTTTTTCATTTTTGGCTGAACTATCCCTTTAACACATTTTCACATTTTTCTTTGTTTTATATCTTCTTCACATGCCACATGCACTACCTTTACCGACCCCCAGGGGTTCAATGAGCAAGGGAAAACATACAGTACATTGTGATTTAACGAAAAAAGGTGGAGTTACAGTATACTAAATACTAAGTCAAGTTTATGCTTCTCGCCTCACATGGATGCCATATAATACTGAATAATGTCAGATGTGATTATGACAGAAAGATACCAAAATACGTTGGTTATGCTCCACATAGGTATTATTCATGCTGTAGTACTCTCCATTTCAGCCTCACTGAAGTGGTCTTAATTCTCTCAACGGATCTTGCAGAGGGCTTATTAGTCCCGTAGCCTGTGTGTGGTTATAGATAGGCAGCACTCTACACCTCTCATCTGGGTCTCAGTGCTGCATTTTCAGTGGAGAGGAAGAGCAGCCCCAGTGAGTGAGTGAGTGAGTGCAGAGAGGAGACAGCCACAGGGGAAATCACTGAATCTGCACGACTGCAAGAGAGAACTCTGTGATTCCCTGTGGATCTCTGTCAGGCCTAGGAAAGCAAGCAAGAGTCCTAAAATCTAAATGTTTACTATGAAATCCTCCTTACTGTGTAGTGGCGTAGTCGTGATGTAAGCTTTTATTTGGCATTCTGCACACGCTATGTTAGAAAATCACAAAGGTTTTTTTCTACTGTATTTTCTAACACTTGTGTCACTAATGCAGAAAGAATTCTGTGCTACAAGTATACATGGGTTCATATTGACAATCTATGGATTAAAAAAGCATTTTAAGTTTTGAAAAGTAATATTTGGCTGGGAGTGCTTTTCAGTTACAGTGTGTTGTCTTAAAGGGATAGTTCCCTTTTAAATTTTATATCCAATTTACACGCCCTCTTGTCATTTAAAACCTGTATGACTTTCTTTCTTCTGCAGAATACAAAAGAAGAAGATATTTAGAAAAATGATGATAGCGGAAAACTGTTGGTCCCCTTTGACTTGCATTAGTTTTGTGTTCATACAATAGAAGTCAATGGGGACCAACGGTTTTTGGTTACCAAATTTTTTAAAATCTTTTTATTGACCTTTTCTTATTTTGTATCCATACATCAACTAGACATATAACAAAACAACCTATGAAACACCACAACAGGTACACAAGCATAACATCCTTTCATAGGGCTGTCGCGGTGAAGGAATTTCCTGTGCGGTGATTTTGTGTGGCTCATTAGCGCGGTGTGCGATATTACCGCATTAATCCGGAATTTTTGTGCCAAATAAACAGTTATGTTGTTGGGCTGTTATTGTGTAGCATATATTGGTGTTTTACTAACAAAGACGGACTGTTTTAAAACAAATTACAAACGTATTTATATATTTATTGGTAAATGCAGAACAACACAGAGCTATAAAAACGCAAGGTGTGCTACATGCATTATTACGAAAGAATTGACTTAAGACCAACCAGTTTATGATAAATACAAGATAAATATAAATTGTAAAACGAAAATATATAAAAACAAATTGTTTAGGCTTGTTACGTGCATATTTACGGAGCCTCAATACAAATTGCACTCATGTATAGCGGAATCTTATTGAATAAAAATCATTACTGTCATGTCAGTTTGAGTGCTCGGGACTTATTATGCATTTATGTTTGATTGATCTAAATACGAATAGTATTTTTACTTTTCGAATAATTTATGAATATAACTTATGTATAGCTCTCTTAAGTCTTATTTTCATAGCCCATTCATGTGTCATTCATTAAACATGCATGAAGTTCAAAACAAAAAAAAGACATATTTGCAGATAAGACAGAATTGCGGTTAGCGTGACAGCCCTACCCTTTCATGCACACATTCAATTTACACTTCTTAAAAAAATAAATAAATTAGAGTTCAAAAATCTTCTTTAATGTTTTGCAGAATATAGAAAATCTCACAGGTTTAAAATGACAACTGGATGAGGAAATTATGACTGAATTTTCATTTTAAAGGTGAACTCTTCCCTTAATGGCCTCTCCAGATTACACGATTTTAGCCCGATTTTGGCCCGATTTGCATGTTGTAGGACATCGTAGTAATTCGTAAACGACATGGGGCGTCGAGACGCAAGATTCAATCGTGTCGTCTCGTGTAGTTCGCCATAGTATACGACAACCAAAACTGCTTCTGCGAGGTCGCACGACATCATGACATGTTTAATTTTTCCCCTGGTCGCTCACGACAGCTGTGACGCTGTAGTGACGTTGACCAATAGAAGCACAACACAGAAGTGCTCTCACTGAAGCTCTTCTGTACACAACATTCAAACATGGCGAAGTGCAGGAGTCGCGAGATTGACGTGACGGAATTAAAACAATGACAAAAACTCCAAAACTATCATTACACCTAGAGTCAGTTCATACAACATATGTCCACAATTCGTGTATTTTTTCGGCTATGAATTGAGTTTTATGATTGGTTTACAGTAATGGTGATTTGTTGTTTTAATTGTTGAAACAAGCAGTCGCTGAGACGTTTTTGGCTGCTGCATTTTAAATGCTCTGTGTTGCTTTTTCCTCCCAGTCCTCATTGTAAATAGATAGAATATTTCTGCTGGCGGCCTCATTTTGAATAAATGAACTTGTAGCGATGTCTCATCTGTGGCTTTTGCTGACTCGTTCGCCGTGTGCGTACATGAATCTACATTTTTTGCTTTAAAGCAATCTTGACATCCTTATTTTTGGCACATTCATCGGAGTAAACTTCTGAATAATGACAGTATTTCCAGATGTCTCCTAATGAGTCGGGTGTATTAAGTCTATGCAGTCAGATAACGTACTATAGCGGCAGTTGACATTCATTCAATTCTGTACTGCAAACATTCAATGACAGGGTTTCTGTAAGACAGTGCAAACACAGCATCATATAGTCTTGTGCTGTCATGGATAAAGTGTTATCATAAGCTATTTTAGGTACACGTGTACTGTGACTGAATTAAATAAAGTATATTTTAAGTGCGTTTTAAGTTCAATTTAACCACGAGGAATACATTTATTGGTACCTATGACCTATACTTAAAGAAACTTTTTTGGCGTCTCCCCAGCTGCCGTGCACTCGTGGGATAGAACTGTATATCCGATGCATAGTGAAAAATCTCTTCCAAAGTAGTAGACCATCTGGACATGTCTTGCCTACTGTGTTTTGCATACTGAGCTTTTGCACATACGACTCATTACACATACTGATTAAATAGTATATAGTCATGGAAGTGAGTGATTTCAGGCACAGGAACTATGTAAACTAAATACATATAGTCCTGGTGTCCAAATTCATACAAATATTTTTTTTGTAATTGAACTATGAGTATATTTAAATTGCATCATTTACAATAATGTAAACAGACATTGGGATTTCATATATGTGTTGTTGTGGTTCCAATTCTTGTATGACTTTTATTTTGAAATTCATGTCTTCTCCCACATTGTTTAAATGTATTTCTGAGGTTTTTTTTATGATTGAATACAGAACAGGCGCAACCAGTAAACAGACTGAATGAATGGCTGGATGTAAATGACAGATGATTAGACTTCTAAAGACAAAGGAGTTCTTAGCTCTTGGTGTACTTAGTCTTGAACTCTTGATAATTCAGATTAAACACACTCGCTGTGTGTCTTAATGAATGATTATGTGTAGCTCTGCTCCAAAATCTCTCTCTGTCAAATTAGCATCAGGGTCATCTGAAACCGCTTTCTGGCCATTCAGTAGTCAAATTTTAATTCACGTTGAGGAACATTAATCAGTAATTACCATGAGCCTTTAAAACACCCTTTTCTAAGGTTTGCCAGTTCTTTTGTTTCAGTTCCTCGCAGAGACAATGAGAGCCAGAGCAGGAGAAGCCCTGGACTGCTTTATGATAGACTGTGGAAGCTGGAGGCTATATATAGAGCTCTTTATATTGGTATTCTGTCTGCATTTGACATACTGAGCCCCTTTCGTCTCTGAACTCTCATCAGAGTCCTGACTTAGGCAGCCTAAAGCCCTGAACTGCTTTAAACTGACAGTAAAAGACTTTTTAAACAAAAAATGATGTATATACAGTCTATTGTGTTATCATTTCCTTTATTATGAAATGCAACGTTATGTTATTGAATGTGTTCAAGAATTTTTTGGTTACAAGCTACACAGTTTGTACAAGGTGCTTAAAGTACTTAAATTTGCATTTTTAAAACCTTGAAAGCTATATTTATAAGAGGTACTTGAAAAGTGTTTAAATTATTGAAAGGCAATATAAATGAAAGTACAAAATAATTTCGGTGTTTAATTTATTTGATAATTCACAAATATTTGCACAAACTGCTTCTGAAGTTATATCATTTGATGTCATATGCAGATCATTTTGTACAGTGTAGTGCACAATGTCTTTTTCCCCAGCCTGTGAAACTGTAGTGCACGTACCATTGAACAATGTAATTCATAGCAACAACTCAATAGCGACTGATAGCAACACATTATTATCTGACCTCTAGAGTTTCATCTGTGATATACAGCTATTCTCTTTGTTTATGCATATATTGTATACTTATTGTCTGTCTTGAATATACATTACAAATGATCTACCTTCAATAAAAAAGTTAAATACCCCATTAGACACATTTACAGAGGAATTACTCTAAATTCAGACCCAGTGCAATGCAAAAACATGGTTTATGTGTACTGTTACTACGTAATTTAAAAACCAACATAAATAAGAAGCCAATAGGCCTCATTCATGAAACATAAGCAGATTTTTGTGTAAATCGTTTGTAAAATTGTTGTGACGTAAATTTTCTGATTAATTAAAATGTTTGTATTTTCATAGTTATAAGAAAGAAATTTACACCTGCTCCCTACCACTGGAATTCCAGATTGCTTGAAAGTCCTTGAAATTTCAGTCGGCTTGAAAGCGCTGGAAAATCAAGAGTGCTTGAAAGTACTGGAAATTCAAGAGTGCTCGAAAGCGCTGAATTCAAGAGGGCCTGAAAGTGATGGAAAATCAAGAGTGCTCGAAAGTGCTTGAAAACCCGAAAGTGCTTGAAAACCGAAAGTGCTTGAAAAATCAAAAGGGCTGGAAAGTCCTTGAAAATCGAAAGTGCTGGAAAGTGCTTGAAAATCGAAAGTGCCGGAAAATCCGAAAGTGCTAGAAAGTTCTGGAAAACCGAAAGAGCCAGATTTTGACCCGATTTGCATGTTGTAGGACATCGTAGTAATTTGTAAACGACATGGGGCATCGAGACGCAAGATTCAATCGTGTCGTCTCGTATTGTTTGCCATGGTATGCGACAACCAAAACTGCTTCTGCGAGGTCGCACGACACACGACATGTTTAACTTTTTCCCTGGTCGCTCACGACAGCTGTGACGCTGTAGTGACGTTGACCAATAGAAGCACAACACAGAAGCGCTCTCACTGAAGCTCTTCCGTACACAACATTCAAACATGGTGAAGTGCAGGAGGCGAGCTATCTGTTACATTTTCTCATGACTAAACATAACATAACTTTACCTCAAGTTCTCTCTGTAGAATGCACAACCCATACTGTCCCCATCTTGCAATCCAGGAACGTGTCCACTGTCAGGATTTTTTTTCTTTTTTTACGGTTTTCTGATGCCAAAACAGCCAGTGCAAAACACGCTGCTTCAATTCCCATATCTATGGTTTATTTTTATACTGCAGCCGCTTCTTTCCGAAAGTCAGTCACTATAGTAACGCCTACTCAATGACACCACATACGCAGTCAACTTCACCCACGTCGTAAAAGACGAAAACCCGTTCTCGTCGGGAGGACACGCATAGTCTGCCATTGTTTCTTGTGAACGACATGTCAAGATTTGCAAAGTCAAAATCTGACACAGTGACATCGTAACAGATGAAAAAAAATTGTAGTCTGGAGAGGCCATAAGAGGTAACACTGTCGTAATACAAATTTCTATAGATTTTTTTTTATAGAAAATTAATAGTGAAATTGAGTGGTTATCTATTTATGTTGTTGTCAAAACATTACACACAATCATGCTTTAATAATGGATAATACAATACATACAAATAAAAATGGTCACATATGATAACTACAATTATCTCTGTAGTAAAGCTTTATTCATTGTATCCGTATACCACACATAAGAACGTTAAATCACTGCATGACCATACAAATAAAGATTTTATTTTCACAATGAAATGGTTTTTAAATTCAAATCGCTGACTAACAAATAACTTATATTCTTGATTGGTGAAAAATCAGTACAAATGCTTTTCTGGATGAAAAATTAGTACAAATGCTTTTCTGAGAGCTCTTCTCTAGAGCAAGAATGTGTCATGCCAAAAAAGATTGAAACACTATAATATGTTATTCCGTCATCTCTTACTTATTAACCATTTTACTGCTAGACAGTATCTAGCATGTGCATATTTTTAAAAAAAGTTAATAGAAAGGTGTGTGATTTGTAGGTTATTGCTGTCATAAACTAGTTCAATTCTTGCTAGAAGTAAAGAAAACAGAAAATGAATGTTAAAGCCGTTACACACTGGATGCGATAAGGTGGAGCGAATGTTCGACGGAATGACGTGCCGGAATTAAAACAATGACAAAAACTTCAAAACTATCATTACACCTAGAGTCAGTTCATACAACATATGTCCACAATTCGTGTATTTTTTAGGCTATGAATTGAGTTTTATGATTGGTTTACAGTAATGGTGATTTGTTGTTTTAATTGTTGAAACAAGCAGTCGCTGAGATGTTTTTGGCTGAGGAAACCTGCTGCATTTTAAATGCTCTGTGTTGCTTTTTCCTCCCAGTCCTCATTGTAAATAGATAGAATATTTCTGCTGGCGGCCTCATTTTGAATAAATGAACTTGTAGCGATGTCTCATCTGTGGCTTTTGCTGACTCGTTCGCCGTGTGCGTACATGAATCTACATTGTTTGCTTTAAAGCAATCTTGACATCCTTATTTTTGGCACATTCATCGGAGTAAACTTGTCTCCTAATGAGTCGGGTGTATCTATGCAGTTAGAATGCACTATAGCGGTTAAAAGTGCTGGAAAACCGAAAGTCCTGAAAAATCAAGAGTGCTTGAAAGTGCTTGAAAACAGAAAGTGCTGAAACCGAAAGTGATGAAAAATCGAAAGCACTGGGAAAATAGGAAGTGCTGGAAAGTGCTAGAAAATAGAAAGTGCTTGAAAATAGAAAGTGCTTGAAAGTAGAAAGTGCTGGAAAATCAAGAGTGCTTGAAAGCGCTGGAAAATCAAAACTGCAAAATATAAAAATAAAGAAATACATAATGAAATTACAAAAAATCAACAAAAAAAATAAAAAGTTGCATCACAATATTAAAAAACTTATAATTAAACAAAAAAAAACTCTGCTTGTGAAGAACCACCCACATAGACTGGAAGGGTTTATGGCTGTAAATTACATGTTTATGACATGTAAACATGTATTACACGTATGACATGTAAAACTAGCAATCAGTTTGTTATTTAAATTCTTGGTAATCCGATATACCAAAATAATAGACAGGCATGAAAACATTAGAAGAATGTCAGAGTCCATGAGCATTTGTGCAGAAAACCCATGCAAAGTATACAGAGACTAAAATTAGAGTACATTATAAACCCGTGTGCCTTACAGCTATAAAGTCAGACATTAGATAAGTGCTTTCCCAAGTTTTGTGTGCAATATGCATCAGGCGGTTAGCGAGCAAACTGTGGGTGGTCCGTGCCGTCTGAAGCGGTGACTGCAATATAAAAAAAATCCTATCCCTCCTTTCCCCTGAATAATATTTTCCTCTGTAGTGTATGACATGAGGTCTGGAGGCCTGTCATTTCCACAGTCGTGTGACTATTTATGGAGGCACTTTGGTTGTGAAGACAGTGGGTTGCCTTCAAATTGTTATCGCCTCCCACCCCAGCATATCGCTTGAATCATGATCTCTACTAACACAGAAAAATATTCTAAGACACCGAGACTTTTGATTTATTTGTGTTGCTTATTTAGTCTGTACACTTTTGAAGTCATAGCAGATGTCTTTTTAATGAGCCATTTGATCTCATTGAGTTGAATCTGAGGGATAGCAATAATCTCATTATAATGCGAGGATTTAAATTGCTCAAACATTTTGTGGTGTAGCTGATACCCTCATTATTAATGTCCTTATAATATCCACACAAGTGTACAAAATAATTTAATTAAAACAAACAGAATTACATTTAAATGAATAGTTCACTTGAAAATTACACTTTTGTCATCCACTTACCCTCAAGTCATTGAAACCCTTATGGTTTGTGTTACGTCCCTGTGAGAGTGTCGGGGTGTTCCTTGTTTGTTTGTTCCTTTTCTCTCCATCTCCGCTGTCCCTTCTCAGGTCCCGCCTGTTATCATGCCATTGGTCCATTAAAGAGGCAATCTCCTGGCTTCAATAATGACATCACGGATCGCTCCGCCAATGGTCAATCGAGTTCCGGTTTAAAAGGACGCCGGCGTGAACGCGTGCTAGAGATCGAGACGAGGCGAAGCAGCGATTGCGTTTTGGCTCATGAGCTATTGTTACTGTTATGTACGTGCTGAGCTCTTAAGATTGACCCCACTTGTTGGAGTCTCGTTTCCCTGTGTATCGGGGGGGGGGGGGATGGGGACTGGACAGAGAGAGGTCGCACGACATACACTGTGCACACGTAAGTTCGTATTACTTTGTATTAGACACATTAGTTAGGAGTGAGTGCCACCCCATGTATGTTTTGTGCTGGCTAGTTAGAATAGGTTAAATAGGGCATTTATACGCTGAAGACCCGCTTTTTGTTATGAGTTCAGGTTAGAGGGCATAATCACTAGTTAGTTTCCCTGTTTTGTTGATTTCTTTGATTTGGCACCACTCTCGTCCTGATTTTCCCCTTGGTCTTGTGTATTTCTTGACGTTCTTCTTTTATTAATAACATTTTGTTATTAATATTTATTTTCTTTATTAAATTATTATATTCATTATACATTACTACTTGCACCTTTGTGTTTAATAAATTGTTAAAACTTTATTCGGTTGTATCGTTTGTGTTCACCACCGCACACACACCCACGGAATTCATTCAATTTAAATGTTTCCACCTCAAAACCCTAGATTCCATCTGGGCTCGTAACAGTTTGCTTTCTTCTTACTGCCGCAGATTTTTTTGTGTGCTGCTATTTTCCAAACATAAATGCATACAGTTAACTATAGGTTGTTAATCTCCACAGCACCATAAGTGTTACCTTGTCTTGTGAAGCCATATAACGACTCCGAGTGTACCCAGGACAAACCAAAATGATGCCAAAGAACTAGCGCTGAGAAAAACAAACTGCATTGGACCCAAAAATGACCGCTAAAACACAGCCAGCAACCAAAGCACATACGATCTTCACCTGTGTGAACTTTCTTACACCAGCAGTGGCAGTAGTCTGTATTCATCATTCAAAGAGTGAAACCAAAGAAGCAGTAGAAATGTGTCTTGTACAAATATACAAGTAAAATCTATGTGTATGACAATATAAGCATGTTGCATCAGCAAAAAAAAAACGTTTATTTTTGTAAACTATCCCCTTAAGGAACTTGAAATTAGAGTCAAGTAAATTAATGTTACTCTTCCTTTAAGAGTATTCATACAGAAAATGTAGGTTGTATGCACTCATTCAAGTCTTAAATGAAGTAAAGACACTGTATGTAGTATAAAGTGACTTCAGGATCAATCTGGGTATTGTACCGAATTGCTCTCGCATAATCTACAAATGATTACCCTGTTCCACTTTCTCACCCCTGAAACTCAAAATTCCTCTTTGTGTGCTGTCAGCTATAGTCTATACCTCAACACATGCACACATACTGGACTAAGCACTTTTCTTTAGTTGCCTTATTTCCCGTTCGAGCTCGCAAAGGAAAGCCAGCATAACTAAGCCCCGTGAATTACAATATGCCGTTATTCCTGACCAACATCCAATTTGTATGTAAACAAATCTGCCCATCCTCAGCAAAGCATGAAATGGATTTCATTCTTCCCCTTCCAAAGGTTACGACTCTATTGGACTCTAAACAGACTAACGGTTGTGCAAAAGACTGATAATGCATCTGATGAAATAAGAGAGTAGCTAATATTTGGGGTGAGGATGTTGGTGCTTGCAAGAGGAAGGCGGAGCATTGATCTGTGTAGCCAGACTCAAGCTGAGTTGGTCCCGCCTCTCAGGTTCATGAGCAGCGGGGATGATAAAGGAGGGTTCTGTTGTAATGTAGGTCATCTACACAGTAAGTCTCACTCAGGACTCAGTAAGGCCAAGCCAGGCCTGAATGGGCAATTTGCTCCACTTGTCTGGCTGGTTGGCAGATAGAGTGTACATACAGGGAGCTACAGACCCCCCCCCCCTCTCTCTCTCTCTCTGCCCCTGCTGAGCACCAGCCTCCTCATGCCCCCAGCCTTCTCATGCCTCCTTCATGGTTATGCTGTATTTGTGCATGTGCTTGTTGGTCTTGAGGATAAAAACAGAAGGTATATACACAATATTTGTTTGTTTGCCCTGGAAAATATTTGTCCTTCTGTAATTAATTGGATCGTTGGAAGTCTCGCCATTCAACAGTCAATATAGTCCCACCCTCGTGACGAGACATACGTCATGCAAAGATAATGCATATATTACAATAAACATTGCAATACTCCATAAAAAAAATAAGAATAATCATTTTTTATTTCATGCTTACGATAATACTTTATATACATTTTTCATAATATTAGTTGTGCCCAATGTGTCAGTGAAAAAATTGCCTACGTCATTGATTTTAAAATAACCTAAAAAAATCATATTTGACCCAACCATGTGTTGAAACAACCAGCAGTTTGGTTTGAAACAACACTTTTTTTATTTTTCATTAAATAAAAATATTGTATTATATATTTTATAAAAATATATACACAAAATCAAACCTCAGAAGTGACAAAGTCATCCAACAGCATGACAAGACACATGAAAACTGATTTAAAAAAAAATTTTAATTGAACTTTTCCTAAATACGTGTACAAATATAGTATTACTGTTGTATTGGTTAAAAGAGAATACAAACTTGTTTTCTTTCCAGTATTTGAGGTCTGAAAAAAAGAGCATCTTTTCTGTTATTTTCACCTGTTTCTCCAGTTTTCATTTTATGCCTATAAATGCAAATAGAAACAATATTTTTATTTGAAATTTAAGAGATATTTTTAGTAGTTCACATAATGAAACAAAAAAATATTTTACATAAACACCTATACCTATAAATAATACATTCTGAAAAACAGAATAGAAATTTAATAATAAAACTGTTATATATTATATATTTTTTGTGTGTAAGGAACGTTTTCACTTTTCATAACCTCAACCATTCTTGATGGTTAATAAATATCCTGTTATACTCTGAAGTAAAAATGAATAGTAAATGGCATTAAATACTTAAAAACTCACCAGTATCATAATTAGTTTTTCTGTTTTTAATTAATGTGATAACATGCTTAACCTCCAACAGTTTCTTAAAGAAATGGGCTGCCTGTGGGTTTTATGTCATTCTTCTTCTCTGGAATCCAAATGTGCGGGAAGTTTATGTCCTGTGTTTCAGAAGAAATATTGACTAGTCAGATTTATGCGAGCACTGTTCCGTCTTTAGGATGGGTACTTAGCAGTTGAAACATGAGTGCGTAATTGAATTCTGTCCTTTTTTACCTATTTATATTCTCGTTCCTACTCAGTCGATGTTCTTTTTGTTTTTCTCCCAACCCTCACGTTTAGATACGATGGACCAAGACAGCAGGCAGCGCTACTGACCGCTTCCAGGACTCCAGCGTATTCAATGAGACGCTGCGCATAACCCTCATCCAGAGGCACCAGGGCGGCCGCTATTACTGTAAGGCTGAGAATGGCCTTGGCACCCCAGCCATCAAATCCATCCGAGTGGACGTTTACTGTGAGTTAACAAGCTCTTCCGCCTGTTAGCAGAAAACAAAACACTTGACACGCACTCTTGCGAGTCAACGATAGCTTGAGATTAGCCTTTGCTGAGTGTGTATGCATCTTTCTTGAGGTTTTTAAGACAGATACTCAACCTTGATCCAGCACTCCACTTAAACTTAAATGAAGTTATGAATCAAGAATAATCGAGTTGAAAGCGATAGCCATTGCTGTATTACTGTACCTTTTTGTTGTACTTCAGATCTGTTTTTCTAAGAAGTAGACAGGGACAGTTCACTAAAAATTAAAAATACTGTCATCATTTACTCACCCTCGAGTTGTCCCAAATCTGTATAAATTTCTTATATTTGGACGAATGCTTGTAACCACACAGTTCTTGGCTACCATTGAAGAAAAAGTAGGAAATTTCCAATGGTAGTCAAAAGTTTCCCAGAACTGTTTGCTTTACCTTCATTCTTCAAAATATCTTCTTTTGTGTTCAACAGAACAAAGAAATGTATGAGGCAATTTTTCCTTCCATGGTTGTGCAAAAAAGTAAAGGCAGCATACTGTATTTGGAATCCTTTGCTCATTACGTTGTTTTGAACACAGTAATGTTAATAATTAACCATAACTAGATGACCTTCCAGCTTTGTTTATAATAAGCTAGAATGTTAATATAGCACCTATTAACTGCAATATGCAGCTTGGAATGAGACAGTGGCACAAATCTGTCACGGTCCTGCCTTCTTGGTTCTGTATTTCTAGTCTTGTGGCAGGATTGGGACGGAGCCCTTAGGTTTTATGTGAGAAAGCCATGAGTTGTTTATGTTTTGACATCTCATGTTCTTTCACGTGTCTCGTCATTGGCCCCGCCCCTCTCGTCTCCTGTATTGCTTCCCTTCCGTGTCTCGTTACCCTCACCTGTCCCTCGTTATCTCCATTTGTTTGTCTTTCCTATAAAATGCCCTCATGTCGCTTTGTCCTGTGCTGTTGGATTGTGCTATGTACCTTGTACTGCGTTCAGTGTACCTTGTTCGTGTCCTGATGTCATTGCCCATGTGTCCATTTTCCTGCCTTATCCATGGACTGTGAGTTTTGTGTTTTTCCCTGCCTTGTTTTCATTTAAGACGTTTGGTCGTGTACCTTAGTTTAGTTTTCGCTGTCCTTGTTTTACGTTTTGTCCCCCTCGTGGGAAGTCTTTTGTTCAAGTTTTGTTTACCAGTTCTGTTCTCGTTTTGACACCCCCTCGTGGGTATTTTGTTTGTTATTTGTTAAATAAAAGTCTTTTGTTAACCCCTTCACTGCCGCTGCCTGCATCTGGGTTCTTCTTCACCCCGAACGTGACAGAATCCAACAGCCAATACTGAGCCCAGCAGGCAGCCCCATGGACAGGCTCCCAACCAGCCGGTGGCCGTGTACCGGCAATCTGGTATGGTGGGAGGCATTAGCCTCCCAGTCACACGCCGGAGGTGGCCCGTTCCCGGCCCAGTGCCATCGGTCTTTACTGGACTATGCTCAGGAGGTCGAGGCCAGGAAGGCATCCGTCCCCGAGGTGCTGGTGAGTGCCTACCTCATGGCCGGGATGGACGACCCACCATCTTTTCTGGAGCGGGAGGAGTTGGTTTACCAGCCGTTCCCACAGTTAGTGGAATGGTTGCAGCTTCGAGAGGAGTGTGGCAAAGACTCCTCTCCCAGCAATCATCCAATCTCCTCTCGTCCCGGTCTGGCGTCCATCCCGGAGGACCGTGTGGTGGGTACTCTCACCTTGGGGGACTCCACACCGTCCTCCTCCTCACCTCCTGCAGCCTCTCCACCACCAGCCAGCCTCTGTGGCAAGTGGGGGAGGCGAGCATTCTGGGGGTCCACGTCCGGGAGTACCAGCCAGAGCCAGCCGTGCCGTTTGCCTCTTTTCTTCAGCCGACCTCCAGGCGGGTGGCTCGGCTGAAGAAAAAGAGGCAGCGGCAGGCAACGCGTACTCCACCCCAGCCGGTGCAGCCGGCATCCCAGCCGGTGCAGCCGGCGTCCCAGCCGGTGCAGCCGGCGTCCAGTCCGGTGCAGCCGGCATCCCAGCCGGTGATCAAGCCGGTGTCCAATCCGGTGCAGCAGGGATCCAGTCCGGTTTCCAGTCCAGTGTCCAGTCCGGTGCAGCAGCCGGCGTCCAGTCCGGTGCAGCCAACATCCCAGCCGGTGCAGTCGGCATCCAGTCCGGTGCAGCCGGCATCTAGTCCGGTGTCCAGTCCGGCATCCCAGCCGGCGTCCAGTCCGGCATCCAGTCCGGTGCAGCCGGCATCCAGTCCGGTGCAGCCGGCGTCCCAGCCGGTGTCCCAGCCGGTGTTCCAGCCGGCGTCAAGCCCTGTCCAGCCGGCGTCAGGCCCTGTCTGGCCGGCCTTCCAGCCGGTGTCAAGCCCTGTCCAGCCGGCCTTCCAGCCGGCGTCTAGCTCGGCCCAGCCTGCCTTACAGCCAGGTCCCAGCCTTGTCCCGCCGACGCTCAAGTCGCACCCAGCCTTGTCTGTCAACACCCCCCCTCCCATGTTTGTTATTTTTATTGAGTCACCCCAATCCCTTGGTCTTGTTGTCTTGTCTGCCCCTTGTCTTGTTCACCATGTTTGTCTGGTTTTTGTCTTTGTCCCAGTCTGTCATGTCTTGTTAGTCGACCCCTTGGTGAACACCTGGGGGTGTTCATTAAGGGGGGGGGCTCTGTCACGGTCCTGCCTTCTTGGTTCTGTATTTCTAGTCGTGTGGCAGGATCGGGATGGAGCCCTTAGGTTTTATGTGAGAAAGCCATGAGTTGTTTTTGACATCTCATGTGCTTTCTCGTGTCTCGTCATTGGCCCCGCCCCTCTTGTCTCCTGTATTGCTTCCCTTCCGTGTCTCATTACCCTCACCTGTCCCTCGTTATCTCCCTTTGTTTGTCTTTCCTATAAAATGCCCTCATGTCTCTTTGTCCTGTGCTGTTGGATTGTGCTATGTACCTTGTACTGCGTTCAGTGTACCTTGTTCGTGTCCTGATGTCATTGCCCGTGTGTCCATTTTCCTGCCTTATCCATGTGAGTTTTGTGTTTTTCCCTGCCTTGTTTTCATTTAAGACGTTTGGTTGTGTACCTTAGTTTAGTTTTCGCTGTCCTTGTTTTACATTTTGTCCCCCTCGTGGGAAGTCTTTTGTTCGAGTTTTGTTTACCAGTTCTGTTCTCATTTTGTATTGGGTATTTTGTTTGTTATTTGTTAAATAAAAGTCTTTTGTTAACCCCTTCACTGCCGCTGCCTGCATCTGGGTTCTTCTTCACCCCGAACGTGACAGAATCCCATATATTACACCACTATTTAGTCACAATGTTTCCTAACAAAATGGGGTAGTGTAGTTTCTAGCTTACACCTTAGAGGTCTAAAATACTCTGTTAGTGTACCCTTTTATATCAATTGCAGTACATGACTGGAAATCCGCCACGTTTGTTAATGGCCATAGTTTGCTTGAAAGAATGTATGTTTTAATATGTGCCTACTATGGAATGGCCATTAGTGAAGAATGATGCTTTTTGCAAGCAGATGGTATATTTACGGCATCTACCAGCGGGTGCTAACTGGGCCCTTGCATACCAGCCAAACTCTGACCTCTTGTTTTGAGCCAAGCTAGCAATAAGCTGTAACCTTTGTGCCATTGAGCAATTATTGTCTCAGTAATAAATGTAATGTACTGTAAGTCGCTTTGGATAATGGCATCTGCTAAATAACTACTTGCAAAAGATTTTATCCACTTGTGGGGTCATTTAATGATGTAGAACATAATGTGTTAATGACAACACTATAGCACAAGAAAACAATTTCACTGCTGAATCTACAGCACCATTTGTAGCTTAAAGAGTGTGCTTGCAGACTGGATTGAATGTTGAAATATTAAATATATAATAAATAGACAACATATTTTCTGTGGCTTTGTCAATTCTCAGCAAACAGAAAAAAATACAGTGTGAACAATATAATCTAATTTGTGGATGAATTACTCTTATTAGATGTTTTTTTTCTGAGAAAATTAAATGAAATACACTAAAGAATCAGACAAAGTGGTTACTAAGTTTATCAGACACATTGACTGAAATGAAAGTTTTACTTTTAGTGTTCAGTCATGTCTGACTCTAAATAGAATTGTTACTGTTTACTTCAGGATGGGGAGACTTAAATCAATGTAATTACTGACTGGTGTTTCATGTTTAGTCAAAGATACACTTTACATTTACATTTTGTCATTTTGCAGACGCTTTCATCCGAAGCGAAATACAAATGGGGAACATCAAGCAATTTATCTAAAAAGAGGCAACAATGCATGTAGTATTCGTTGCCCGAGTTTCAAGAAAAAGAAAATTAAGTTAAAGGTTTTATATTAAATGATATTGAATAATACACCTAACTTAAGTAATACAGGTAATATTTAGTTATATTATATACCTAATGAATGAATAAAATGTTACAAACAAATTGCATTTTTGCCACCTGTGAGCTGCCTTAGTGAACTGCCATTTATCACCTTCTTGTCATTTCAAACCTGTATGACTTTCTTCTGCAGGACCCAAAAGAAGATATTTTGAAGAATATTGGTACCCATTAATTTTCTATTGTATTAGACACAAAACCAATGCAAGTCAATGGGTACAGCCATGATTCGTCTACCAACATTCTTCAAAATATCTTCTCTTGTGTTCTGCGGAAGAAAGAAAGTCAAACAGATTTGAAATGACAAGAGAGTGAGTAAATGATGACAGAATTACATTTTTGGGTAAACTATTACTTTAAAGTCTTTGTTTTTGTCTCTTCCATTAAAAAAACTGAAATGGTCATTATTTGGCAACAGACAGCTGAGGTCAATTAAATGCAATAAATTCTTATTTCTTCATCAAAGGAATATTTCATATATCATAAATTACCATCCTTTTAGTAAAGAATGTTTATAAATGCACACTTATATATTATAGAAAGTCATTATAGAAAGCATTTCCACTGTATATTCCAACCATTTCCATGTTCCATTAAAACATTACGTTTGAAATCAATTACCTAACATGATCATCAGACCAGATAATACCTGGGCTTAAATGAAGCATATATTGTTCCGTGTTTTTACAGTCTAGCACAGTTTCTATGCCCTCAAAAGCCAGACAGTGACATTTATTATGACTCACCATAAATGCGCGCTGTACTGTATGTGTATTCATCTCTCAGCTCATTTCCAAATGCATGTCTTTGAACAGATGACGAAATGTATTAAATGATAGTCTTAATGAATAAGCAAAATGAGGGATATGAAAATGATGATTATTCATAAAAGAAGCGTCACCGTCAGTATGTCAGCTTCAGAAGTTTCAAAGGTTACTCGTCTGCTATCAAACCATCAAAAGCTATCGTGACCTGTCAAAAAAAGGAGTTGTGTGTTGCGTGTGTTCCCCGCAGACATGTAGGAGCCATAGATGTTGTAAAGTGATTTACGGTAGCATGGAGAGATGAATAGGAGCAGCGATGGACGGTGGCAGGCGGCATTGCCGTGGGGAGGCAGTGAGGAGCAAGTCATTACCCTTGAATTAGAGAACAAGCCTCAGCTTGTCATTTTTATTCCAGTTTCACGGTAGACTGTTGGCTGGTGGGCACTCGCTTTTATCGATCACGGCCACGCTACTGCTAATGCAGTGATCAAAGCCCAGATACATGTCATTGATAGAGAACAGGCAACATACTGCCGATAAACAAGTGAACGCTTCGATTTGGAGTGACTGTATTGTCTTGTAGTGTGGCGCCAGTCACTACACTGTAAGAAATATATTGTGAAAATTACATTAATTTACTGGCAGACATTGACAAGTAATACACTGTATTTAAAAATACAGTAAGTTACTTGTCAATGGCTGGAGGTTAATTATTGTGTTTTTTACAGATAATGTAGATGATTTGGAAACAGCCCCTGACTTAAGAATATAATTATTAATGTGGTTTTAGTTTACTAACTTTCTTAGGATGATTGCTTAAAAGTGAACCTAGAGCCAAAACCAAAATGAATCACAGATCACTTATTCTGGTTTGGTATCTTTACGACTTACAGTTTCTGACCATAAGTTTAATACTATTAAGAAAAAAAAACTTGGTACAAATTCAATAGAGTTCCACAACTTTATGCTTGGACTGATACAAGTTGATCACACTGTTTGACAAATACACCGTCTCTATTTTAACGTAAAGCACAATTTGAAAACATTTCCTAAACAAACAACAAAATATGGCAGAATGTAATCATGCCCCAAACAAGTCCACATATAAACACTGGGGAACACTGCTAATACAGTGCTGCTATGGACTGTGAAGGAAATAAATACTCTAGGTGGTAGACTAACTCCAACTGTGTCTCAAATAATGCAAACAAAATGTACAATAAAGATGGGTGTATAGTGCACACTTCATAGCTGAACTGAATGGATTGTTCCACATACAATGTTACAGAAGATTTCTCAAAAACAAATAATAAATAGTAAATGATACTATATACATTTTAAAAACATTTCGCGTAAATAAACATTCAACTTTACTGCCATCATTCTGCATGATAAAGCATCTTGTCTGTGGCAGCAGGTTTGAGGCACCGGTTTAACTGAAAACTATACTGTAGCGAGGAAGGCGGGGCGAGAGCCGTGGGGCGAGTAAGGCGGGGCCGGCGGCGTAAGTGGCAACGAGTGTCAGCTGTGCGACCGCCGGTCCCCGCATGCCTCACGGGGGAACTCGGGAGCATAAGAGGACGAGCGACCGGACCATCGAGAGAGAGGACCGGGCCCGGAAGCTGTTAAGTTTGTTTATGTTTGTGTGGCCGGCAGTCGACCGTGAGGTGGCTGCCGGTCTTTTATTCTTGGATTATTGTTTGTTTATTTTTCATTAAAGTTTGTTAAATGTTCGCCGGTTCCCGCCTCCTTCCTTCCCTTCTATTGAACGTTTGTTACATTGGTGCCGAAACCCGGGAGGAAGGAGGGACATGCTGTCGAAGAGCCCTCGCCGCCGAGCGGCCTCGCGGTGCTGAGGAGTTCGGGCAGCGCGGACGAAGGCGTCCGCCAGCAGCTGCCCGAGATCGTGGTGCTGGAACGATGGGATTCGGTGGGGACGGAGAGCCCGCGGCCGTGCTCCTGGGACGAGGTGGGATGGCGGCCATGGAGGGAGCTCGGGAGTGCCGGCTGCCCTCAGCCAGAAGCCATCGCCGGCCGCCAGGAGGCGGAGGAGGACCACAGCATAGCACCGCGAGGAAGAGCCTCTCGGCTGGCTGAGGACCGAGCGACGGCGTGTCGGGGAACCGGACTATTTTTTTTCCCTCTCTCCCCTCTCTCGTCCCTGTCGCTCGGGGTGTTCCCGGCTCCTTTCTCTCGTCTCGTCGGTGCGTACCCCCAGGCGCTGGGGCTCTCAAGGGAGGCCCCCCGGGGGAAGTAAGCACAGGCGCGGTGGTACCCCCGGCCTGTGAGGGGCGATGGGGGTATGTAGCGAGGAAGGCGGGACGAGAGCCGTGGGGCAGGAAGGCGGGGCCGGTGGCGTGAGTGATAATGAGTGTCAGCTGTACGCGCACCGGTCCCGCATGCCTCACGGGGAGCTAGGGAGCATTAATAGGACGAGCGACGGGACTGCCGACGAGAGAGGACCGGGCCCGGAAACTGTTAAGTTTGTTTGTTTGTGTGGCCGGCAGTCGACCGTGAGGTGGCTGCCGGTGTTCTGCCAATTTATACATCCCTATCAAATTTTGCTACCTCCATACAAAACAGGACTAACCCCTCCCCCAACCCAACCCTTACACCTAAATAACCCCTCCCCCAACCCAATCACAACAGGAGGGTAGCACAAATTTATGGGTAGCATAAATTGGCAGAACACCGGCCTTTTACTTCCGTGTTATTGTTTGTTTATTTTCATTAAAGTTTGTTAAATGTTCCCGCCTCCTTCCTTCCCTTCTATTGAACTTTGTTACATATACATATGCCTCTGAAGTGCACACACTGTCATAAATGTAGCAGGACATTCTGCATGCCCACACTGAAATCTGTTGTTTTCAAGATTTCTGTGAATTTTAATATGCCAAATGAATGCAGAAATCGAAGCTTTACATGTATAAAGCATGATGACACCCTAACGTTAAAACGTCCACCTGCACTGTCAATGACTAAATACTGTTATGTTACTGTTAATAAAGTGACAAAGTTTAGTCCAAAGAAAACTTAAGAAACGTACCACTACTACGCAATCTGTGCAGCTACACTCCCATCCCAATGCAGGCTGCTGCAGGTCGGAATAGTGGTCGCGCCAAAAGGTGGTGAGTATAGATACCAAGAGGCGAAACTCTGGTGCTTTTTGGGAAACAGAGCGGCCGCCATTTTGGGGTGAAAACGCTTTTTAACTGACATGGTTTCTATCGAGCTAAGGTTTCATCATGTATTATCATCATTCAGATTGGATTTCAGCTTGAATGTTTTTTTAACATAGGAGCTCATATTGCCATCGCGACAGAAAAAAGACGAGTCTCTTTCACCCCAAAATGGCGGAAATCGCAGTGCGCCGGTGTTGCAATGGAACGTTCTATTGAGTTTCGGCTCTTGGTATCTATAGTCTTTGGCGGCGCTGCGCTGCTCCCGGACGGCATGTGACATCAACGTACCGCGAGAGCGATTGTAATAGTTACGGAATAAGCTGCACTCAGATTCCCCGTCACGTAATTTTGATGTAATTTCGGTGATTGGATTTGCGCAGCGCTGCATGACGTTTAAGTCATTACTAGAGAGTTACAAACAGGTGAGATTGATCAGGGTTAAGGCTGCAGGAAGTTGACGTCGCGGGCCACAGAGTTTAGTACCACCTGTAGCCTACATCATAAGCCTGTGTCAATGCCATGTATTTTTGCTGCTTGTAAACAAAACAAACAAAAATTTTTTTTATTAAAAGTCTGTTTAACACCTTACCTCCTGTCTGCACTTGGGTCCTCTGTTCCTTGTCACCGTGTCTCACCGCGAAATGTGACAGAATGATCCAGCCAGAATAGGACCCAGCAGACAGAGGGATCGCAGCGGGAGGGGTCGATACTGCCGGACTCCCCTCCAGGGTAGAAGCCGCCGGACTCCCTTCCAGGGTTGAGGCCGCCGGGCTCACGTCCAGAGTCGGGACCGCCGGACTCCCTTCCAGGGTCGAGACTGCCGGAACCCCGTCCGGGATCGAGACCGCCGGGCTCCCTTCCAGCCGGCGCCATGTCCTGTCCAGCCGGCCATCCAGCCGGCGCCATGTACTGTCCAGCCGGCCTTCCAGCCGGCGCCATGTACTGTCCAGCCGGCCATCCAGCCGGCGCCATGTACTGTCCAGCCGGCCATCCAGCCGGCGCCATGTACTGTCCAGCCGGCCTTCCAGCCGGCGCCATGTACCGTCCAGCCGGCCATCCAGCCGGCGCCATGTACTGTCCAGCCGGCCATCCAGCCGGCGCCATATGTTGTCCAGCCGGCCTTCCAGCCAGCGCCATGTACTGTCCAGCCGACCATCCAGCCGGCGCCATGTCCAGTCCAGCCGGCCTTCCTGCCGGCGTCATGTGTTGTCCAGCCGGCCATCCAGCCGGCACCATGTACTGTCCATCTGGCCTTCCAGCCGGCGCCATGTGCTGTCTAGCCAGCCTTCCAGCCGGCACCATGCCTTTGTTTGGACTTTTTTTTTTCTATGTATCACGTTTTTGGTCGTGTTTTGTATAGTTATGTTTTTTGTCACAGTCTGTCTAGTCTTGTTTGTTTCTTGAGGAGCATCAGGATGCTTCTCCTTAAGGAAGGGCTTCTGTCATGGTTCTGCATGGTTTGTCATCGTGGTGAGTTCTCGTTCTGTAGTTAGTTTAGTTTATTGTGTTGTTATTATTTCGAGTCTAGTTAGTCCCTGTCCGTGTTGCTATGTTTGTTATGTTCCCCCACGTGGGTCTTTGTTTTGTTAATTATTTATTAAAAGCCTGTTTAACCCCTTACTTCCTGTCTGCACTTGGGTCCTCTGTTCCTTGTCACCGTGTCTCACCGCGAAACGTGACAAAATGATGACGTAAATGAAATAAATTTCATTTTTGGCTGAACTGTCCCTTTTAGCTAGTTAAAATAACTTTTTTTTCTAAACGGGGTGATATGTTTGATATTAATAAATGCTGGAGAATTGTTGAGTCAGTATTAATATGTTACCTGGCTGCCCCGCATAAAATCCTGCCAATACCGTCTTTAAAAATTTTTAAATTTATTATTTTATTATTATTAAATTATTTACACGGCGGGGCCATGTTGATTAATTTTTGGAGAGAGCCAGAGTAAAGATTTTGAAAGGTGTGTTTTAGTGATAGCTGGTGAGTTTGCTAGCAGTCAGGATTATTCTGGGCTGAGGAAGGTTTTTAGATGAGGTTTTAGCTTTGAGGACAGTAAAAGCACATGACTTCTCACTGCAGCACTCTATGGTAATCTTTGTCGCTCTTGAAAAAAATGAATGTTTTAAAGGGGCATATTGCACGGCTAAAATGAATATTATTGTTTGTTTTAGATGTAACGCAATGTGTATACACCATTTAAAGCAGGGGTGTCCAAAGTCAGTCCTGGAGGGCCGGTGTCCTGCAAAGCTTAGCTTCAACCCTAATCAAACACACCTGAACAGCTAATCAAGGTCTCACAAAGCAGACTAGAAACTTTCAAACAGGTGTGTTGAGCCTAGTTGGAGCTAAACTCTGCAGGACAGTGGCCCTCCAGGACCGACATTGGGCACCCCTGATTTAAAGTTTAAAAAACGTTGTATTTTCCATATACTGTGCATGTTTGTATATCCTCTTTGCCCCGCCTCTCTGAAACGCGCTGATTTTTTACAAAGCTCATTGCTCTGAAAAGCGAGGTGTGCTATGATTGGCCAGTTCACCAGTACATAGTGATTGGTCAGATACTGCGAGCATTTCACGGAAATGTAACACCTCTTACCATATTCAGAACATCAGGTTCCAAAGCAATTGTACTGACAGACGATACAATGAGATTTACAATTACGCCCACCTTAACTATGTGTAGATTTGGGCGGTTTTAGTCAAATCATGTTACGAAGTTACGTAGATTTGCTGGGGTGTGGTTACACGAGGCGTTTCAGGCAAGTCTGGTTGAGCATTCGCTTTTAGATAGAATGCATCTTTTGTTCCCACACTTTCATTTGTGCAATTTTACGTGTCTAATACATGCATGGGCAATTTATAACACACCAAAAACACAGAAAAACACGTACTTCTGCCATATGACTCCTTTAAAAATACTCATAACTGAAGTGTTGAAATTCAGATGGCCGAGTGGTTTATTTGATATATGTATTATGTATGGTAATGCATGCATTACTTTAGTTTTTTTTCCAGTTTTCTGATGACCAATTTACTTTTTTTTTTAACTCAAGTACAACTTAATGTGATTAACGTTGCTGTACTTTCATTTGATCATTGAAGCCTTATTTTATTAATTTTATTTGCCAGTTACACAGATTTCATTAAAATGCTGAGATGTACTTCATACTGTTTGGTTATTACAAAGCAAATACATTGATAACATCTGCTTTTATTAAATATGAATTTTAAGTTATATTTAATAAGTGAATATTAAAGATATAGAAGTTTTGTATAGTACAGTATATGTATCCCTTAAGTTGGAATCAAACTCATGACCCTGGCTTTAATAGTGTAATAGTTTCAGTGTTTTATGAGTGTAGTTCTTAAATTAGGTGACTTTTGGCTGATCAAGCAATCAAATAAATTCACTTATTGGAAAAAATACATTAATGCATTTGGCCAAAGCCTTTTTTCAAGTTACATACGTATTTTCACTTTGTTGTTTATTGGTAATCGAACCCCTAGCCTTGTGATAATGTGCCATCACGCTTTCCGAGATAAGCTACTGTGCAGATATCCTCTTTAAATCACTCTATAAAGCAATATATACCACTATTTGTCATTTATGCAATAGAGTAATCAATTTTATTTCCCTGTGGGAGCCATTTCTTTAACATATGTGTTCGTCTAGACTAGAGCATCTAGCATACGCCTTTCATAAATTGAGCATTCAATCTAAATATAATGTATTTGTTTACCCATGACCTAGTTTTCCCTTTATTTACATTCTGTCATAACTCACATCCATACTTCTGTCATCCTCATGCATGCTGCACTCGGTCTCACATACAGTACATGTTAAATGCTCTCTAAATGCTCTCTAAATGTACCCAGAGACACTCTAAAGTACAGCATTATTATTATAAATGAGGTAACAATTTTACAATTTTGTGTCTTTAAATACCTCCTTTACCACAGAAGTCTATATCAGGGAATTTCTGGAACAATGTGACCAACCCTACCCATTTGAATTTCAGATTTAGATGACCCCATCGTGACCGTCCACCAGAGTATAGGAGAGGCAAAGGAACAGTTCTACTATGAGAGAACAGTGTTCCTGCGCTGTGCTGCCAATTCTAATCCTCCAGTGCGGTACAGCTGGAGACGGGGAAGGGAGTTTCTGTCCCAGGGTTCTGACAAGGGTGTGGAGATTTATGAGCCGTTTTTCACACAGGTAAGATATTAGTTTAGTCTTTATGCAAAATGGTAACGTATACGAGAACTGCATACAGATGCTGATCATCTGTATTTGACGTGCATATAGTGTCACGAATGGAGCGTGGAGAGAAGAACCCAAGCGCAGGCAGGCAGTGAAGGGGTTAACAGATATTTATTTAAAAAAAAACAGAAAACAGAACAAAAACACCCACAATGGGGGGAAAAACAGAACTAAGAAACATATATGTATAAAACAAAAGACTTCCCACGAGGGGGACAAAATGAAAACATGAACAATAAACTAAACTAAAGGACACGACCAGACATCTTAAATAATACAAGGCACAAAACAGGACCACGGATGACAACACGAGCATGACCACAAACAACACGAGCATGACCACAAACAACACGAGCATGACCACAAACAACACGCAGTACACTCACATACATAGTACAATCCACGAGCACAAGACAAAGAAACAAGAGGGTATTTAAAGGGAAGACAAACGAGGGATAACGACACGGGGCAGGTGTGGGTAATCAAACACTTAGGGAAGGATAACGAGGAAACAAGATGGATGGGGCCAATGACAAGACACTGGAGAGAACGTATATTATTGTCAAACGGACAATAATATGTTTCTCTCCACACATAACCAAAGACTTTGTCATGACTCTGCTACAGTACCAAGAAAAACATGACTAAGGAAGCAGAGCCATGACATATAGATGCATTGGGAACAGTGTTGGGTGTAACTAGTTACTAAGTAATTAGTTACTGTAATTTAATTACTTTTCCCTTGGAAAAGTAAAGTAAGGGATTACTCTTATTTTTCTGTAATTTAATTACAGTTACTTTTGATGTAATTAAACTAAATACTTTGTGTAATATATGTGTATGCAATAGTGGAATTGACATCAAAATTCAAAGTCTAACTTTAAAATCTGTGCTTTAATGTATAATTCTCACATTTGTAATTAATAATAATACTTTATGTAGTTTAATATTATTTATTTAAATGAATTAAAAGAGCCCTTTCATGCCTATCCTTGAATCACTTAACTAATCAAGGTTGATATAGGATATAGAAAGTAATTAGTAATAAGTAACTGAATACTTTTTGGAGAGAGTAATTTGTACAGTAATTTAATTACACTATTGAATATGTAATTAGTAACTAGTAATTTATTACTTTTTGAGAGTAACTTACCCAAGACTGACTGGGAACAATAGTAAAAGTTATGGGGGTATAAGTGGGGGTATTTCTTGATTTTACGTGTAAATACGTAAAACGATCCTGACACGGTCATGTTGAGAAACATTTTTTAGGTGTCATTGCTGACATCAGTTCTAAATGAAACACCTATTAACTTCAGTACGAATGCATGACTTGCCTCAGATGAACGTCATTGCTCTTGCTTGAAAGTTCTCATTATGCAAGACAGACAAACTATCACGAGAGACAAAGAGCAAGCAGCGGCGTGACATCAGAAGTGTTATCTGGTCCAGAAGGGAGCACATCAGATCTGACAGAAGTGCTTTCAAAACACGGCTTATTGTCACATCTGATATGGCACAGAGATCGGCCCACAGTGAACCCGTCCCGGTAATTAGTCAGAAGACAAGGATATTTTAGGACCCGTTTCTATCTTTTTATTCCCCACAGAGAATCAATCATGGAACATTAGCCTGTGTACTTACACGAGACTTACACATCATATCCATCGCCCCCCACAGAACTATGAATATGAAATGAATGCACTGCGACGTTGTCAGTGTCTCAGTTTAGCGAGCGGATCAACACCACACAAATAATGTCCGAAGGTTCTGGCACTCAAAGTTCTGAAAATAATTACACTGTAGTGTCACGATAACTGATGGAGTTGAATTTGTTTGTTTGTGCACAATATATAGTAAATTGGAACTGCAGTAAAGTGCACAATAAGAATCTTGGTTTAAACAAAAAATGATTCCAAATGCATGATGATGACTTTCTAGAAAAATGTTTTAAACCCCATAAACGAATAGTATAAGGCTAAACTTTGTGATGTCTTGTGATGCCTTGTATTTGTGTATTTTACAGTATACATGCACTAAATTTCAGTATGTTCCTAACACAGATGTTTCATATGACTTCAGAAACCTAAAATATGTTTTCATAGACTTTATTGTCTTTTTGGAGCCTGACAGCTTCTGATCATTATTCACTTGTAATGCATGAAAAATCAACATTCATCTAAACTATTCTCCCCGTTGTCTTCCACAAAGAAAAACTTGTATGGAACACCTTTTTAACACCTTCAGGGTTAAAAAGATGACTACATTTTGATTTCGGATGAACTGTCTTTTGAATGTTTTTGTTTGTTTGTTTGTTGGGTGATAGTTCACCCAAAAATGAAAATTCAGTCATCATTTGCTCATCCTCTTGTCGTTTTAAACCTGTATGACTTTCTTTCTTCTGCAGAAGATATCTTCAAGAAAGTTGGTAACCGAACAGCGACGGTACTCATTTACTTCTATTGTACGTACACAAAACCAAGTAGATAGGTACCGTCACTGTTCGGTCACCAGCTTTCTTCAAAATATCTTCTTTTGTGTTTTGAAGAAGAAAGAAAGTCATACAGGTTTGAAATGACAAGAGGGTAAAATGAGGGTAAAGATGACAGAATTTTTCATTTTTGGGTGAACTTTCACTTTAACTGCCATACAAACCAAAGCCTATCAAACTATTAAGAATCTCAAAGACCTTTTTATTTTTTGCAGGGCGAAACCAAGATCCTCAAGTTAAAGAACCTGCGTCCTCAGGACTATGCTAACTACACGTGCACCGCCTCCGTCCGCAGTGTCTGTGGCATCCCCGACAAAAGCGTTCTCTTCCGACTCACCAACAAAACAGGTGCAAGCCATATCAAACCTCCTTACCGTTGTACCGGTTTTAACTGCATGTTAAAATAATGATGAGCTAAGCTCACCAAATATGGTTCTCCACCAGATCTATCAAGATCACATCCATGAAATGAGTTATTTAAAACATCAATTTCAGTCAAGGAATTAGTTTAGCTCAAAGGAAAATATGTATAATAATCGTTATTAAATATACATATTTTACAGTCTCTGATTAGTAATATAAAGTATAACAATATTTGTATGTATTCATCCAGCGAATGCATCAATGATATTATACACTTTACGTTATCTCACGGCCATAAGTAACGTGACTTTACCAAACAGGATTTAGAGCAAAGGTAGCGTAGATCAAACACAGTTAAAGGGACCAAGTATGTGAGCGTGAGCACAGAAAACCCATCACAGATGAATATATATGGTTGTTTATTAAACTCTACTCTACATGGTAAACATAATGACGATCGCATAAACACAAACAAAACAATGAAACATGAAACACAAATGCACTAGGGAGCGCGGAGAGAGAAAGAGTGAGAAGAGAGAGAGAGAGTGAGAGCATGGCAGCGATTTCTGAACACCAATAAAAATCATCTTTAACAAAGAGGTACAAACTTAACGCAGCTATTCTATGTATAGAATCGGATACTTGCGAGCTCTGTGCTGGACCAATATCCATATGCGCGTGTAGAGATGGAATTGTTCAAAAGGTTTCAGAATGCAATCCTGCTGGAAAGGTCCGGGCCTTGTGACCAGCCGCGTTGCTCATCAAGGTGTGCGAGGCAGCAGAAGTCCATTGTTCCTTCTTCCCCCCCAGTCTCCAAAGAGACGCCACGCACCAGTTTCTGATGAGGGAAGGTATAGAGCAAAAAGGCCAAACTGCGTTTTCAGAGCAAGCTCGATATTTAAATTCATGAGAGGGCATGCCCACCTGAGTTTGAATCGACCGATCAGAGTTGAGCAGGGAAGAGGTTCTTTGTCCACTCAACAGCTAATCTTTATGACCTACTAGCAACTTTACAAAATACCATTCCAAATTATAACATAATGAATAGAAAGTGTTCTATGGTCACACAATATATATAAAGAAGGAGGAATTGTAAAGACAAACATTTAGATATCAAATATGCTAGGTTTGAATTTGAGTTTGAGTCATGATTCATTCGGGTGTACAAATACAGACAAAGCCTGAATTAAACTTGCCTATTTAACAATTACAGATTATTTAAAATGGCAAGAGCGACAACATATAACCTAGATATTTAGATATATTTATAGGAAAGGACAGGTTAATCACATAAGTTCCTAATTGTCAGAGAAGTTTCTCTGGATAGCCTCAGATGTTAAGTTCCAGGTGAGACAAAACAGAGAGACTTCTCACTAGGGCTGCACGATATTGAGAAAATATGCCATTTTGTTGTTGAATATTGCGATAACGATATTCCTTGTGATATAACATTTCCAAGAGAAATGCTATTTTTTTATTTATATACTGTATATATATGTAATTGTCATACTGAAATTAACAGGTAATATATATTCTTCTGATGTAACTGACAAAAGACATTAATGTTACATACAGATGGATAAATTAGGGCCATATAATTTTTAGATTACCTAAATTTGTTTTAATATTTCTAAGTTCTGTGTTTTTCCTATTTTCCTATACAATAGTGGTATATTTGTCCACATAAATTACTGTAGGTTACTATAGTAAACTGCAGTAAAATTCCTACTATATTGTTTTTGAACTTTACTATAGTATACAGTGTTTATCAATTTACTACAAGGGCACTTCAATTTTCAAAAGTACACTACAGTATTTTTTGTCTGAGCGTTCAATTTAACGGGACTTTTATTTTGACGGGTCTTTGGGAAGACGCTTGTTTGCCGATAGCTTCAGTCAAACAGTAAAACGCTCGTAAAATAAACTTTCAGAGCAACTCTGGAGATGAAGTTCATGTGTTCACATCCTCATACAGTGCAGACGCAGATAAATCCTCGACCATCACTCGTGTTGTATGTTAAAATGTGCACATAATTCACTCAGACACGCAGAACAGCCAGATGACATTTAAATAACAGGATTCCGCGTCCGCATAGACTCAGTGCGGAGCGCCATTGATTATTGTCACACACAAACAAGCACAACCACGACAAACACGCAGCTCTGTCTAATGCACATATTCTTATTATTCTACATAATGTCGCACTGTTCTTTTTTTCAAGTTACATGTCCGGTCGGGCAAGTAAAATTCTCTCTCACTTGCCCATACAAAACATTTACTTGTCCCGAACAAGCGTTAATGTCGAGCCCTGCAAATTATTGCCATATTTCAGACGTAACGTACCGTTCTTTTTACGCACAAGTTCGTCACTGTCATTTTCCTCGCTCGTCTTTATTCCTGCCATATTTATTTTCCGCTCTCTGCTTTGAGCCGCTAGGTTCACCTTTGGGCCCGAGATCTAGCCAATAGTATAATAGCACCTACTTGGCGGGTATAAAGATAGTAATGCCCCTTCTGATTGGTCCAATTTGGACAATCTAAGCATGCAACACACAAATGATTGACACATGAAACAAATTTAATTTATCGCAACTCTCTGCGATATGGATATCGCATATACTATTATCGAGATAACGATCATTTTCTGATATATCGTGCAGCCCTACTTCTCACCTCTGCTTTGAAGCTTAGTCGTAAATATCCTACGGAGAAACAAAAGGGTTACAAACAAAAACCGAAGAACCAACCTAAATCTAGGACCCCCTGGAGCCAGGTCTGACTCCTTCCTAGTTTCTTGATATCAAAAGACCAAAAGAGAGTGGAGGGGGTTTATGGCTCTTCTTATCATGTTTCCGACCATTTGGCCTATGCCAAGTCTCTACACCATCTATCACGTTGTCTGTTATTATAGACCTCCCTCTTTATTCGAGCCGCCCGGCAATTTAAAAGTAAAGTGCCCTAAGGCTTTTATCACGACAAGTGCTGTGTGGTCTGATAATCAACAAGCTTTGAGTAGTGCATGTGTTATTGCGTATGTTATGTCCATCACGTTTAAAGACCTGCCTCGTACTTTTCCTTTTCTGTGGTTGATGGCTGGAGAAACTGCCCGAGGCTGATGTTTCCACCGCCGGCCTCGCAGTTAATTCAGTTCATGGCAAAACCATATTCTTAAGGAAATGGCCCGCTGGCTCCCCTCACTTCTTATCTGTCTCTGTGGGCCTCGCTTGCTACCGCAGCGAAGACCTGACCTTTACGGATTCCATTAGAGAATGAAAAGAGTCTGCAGACCTTTTCCTCTGGCCGTCTCTGTTTTTCTATCTTCTCCTCACACTCCCCCCACTCTCGTTTTTTTCTCGAGCCATCCTTCTCTCTCGCTTTTTCTGTCTCTCAGCGTATTTCTGGCAACATGTTGGTTGATGATGATGATCGCTGCAAAATCCAGTGCCTTGACTGATTGCTTTGCCAACTCGAAGGCCTTTACAGCACAGCATGCTGGTTTTGCTTTGGGAGGAGCGGTTGAGGGAAGGCTTTGATTGTGTGGGATGTGAGTTGGTAGATTGGATGTGGTCACCTGGTGCATTATGGGACAGAGTAACACATCTTTTTGGGTCTATACTGTGAGAAAGAAAATATTTTAATTTTTTGTGTAAATGCACTACACTGTAAAAATAAAGGGGCTGTTAGGGCTGCCACAATTATTAGTGATAGTCTGACCTGATTATTTGACCTAACCGCAGTTTTTAAAGATAACCCAAAATGATCTAACAGGAATTCGTAACTATTGTACGAGGTGGCTAATTCGTATGAAATCACATGATGTGAATCGTACTCAAACGTACGATTCTTAGAAAAAAGCACCTCCCCTAACCCCACACGCGGTGTATGTAGATAGAAATAACTCATTCTAAGGTAAAAAAACATAACGCTTCATTATATGTAAGGTCTTTATACACCTCTGAGGATTGCATTTCTGTCAATAGATCCTCCAAAAAATTACACACTAGACCTGTAAATAAAATAATTACGATCATTTGTGTCAATTATGTAAAAAAATGAGGCACACAGAAATATTTGACAATTTGTACGACAATTAATCATAATAATTGTCAGAGCCATAAAACAGACGATTAATCGCCATAATCTCAATTATTTATTAGGCAGTTAATCATCAGACAAATTTAATAATCCTGACAGTCTTTATAAAAGGTTTCTCACATCAATACTGTGGAAGAACCATGTTTGGTTCTTCAAAGAACCTTTCAGTTAGGGTTCTTAAAGAACATTTTCTCTGTCTTACATTTTTATACAGTAGAACCATTTTCCACTACAAAGAACCTTTTGTGCAATAGAAAGGTTCTGTGGATGGAACCATACAGCCTGTCAAAGAACCTTTTAGAACCCATCATGCCTCTGGTGTTTCTTGTTAACAAATTTGTACGTAAACTGTTTTCATTTCCTTTAAAATCAGCTGTCATGTAGTGATAATGTATGCCTGCATCTACTTATGTGATTTCCTTTGATTTATTACCCCATTAGGTCCAAGCAGGGTCATCTCTAAAATTCACATGGCCCGGGCTCTACCTCTATATAAAAACCATACGTAATTAATATTCATGAGTCACAGTGATACATTGTCAGTTCCCAGAAGTCTGGGGGAAGAAATAGTTCTCATCTGAAACTTTGCCTGTTTTTGTCCCAGCTTCCCCAACTATTAAGCTACTGGTGGAAGACCCCATTGTGGCCAACCCTGGCCAGACGGTGACACTGGTCTGCATTATCTCCGGAGGGGAGCCCAACCCAACCCTGTCGTGGGTACGGAACGGTGAAGAGCTGCCAAAAAAGAGCGTGCTCAATGGAGGAACCCTCACCATACCAGCCATCACTATTGAAGATGCTGGCGTTTACAGCTGCGTGGCCAGTAACAACGTGGGCAATCCCGCGAAGAAATCCACCAACATTCTTGTCAGAGGTGAGAAGAACGGCCATGAGGCTTTTTAGTCATGTTTGATGCATCAAGCTGTGTTGCCGTCAATTTCAAGAGTCATCAGTGAAGGGAACACCCGCTGTTTTATTGTTGGAGCTCAGAATAAAGTTTTGCATCCCCCACGATTGGCTGTCAGCATTTTCCAGAGCTTATCACGAATTATCAAAGCATAATGAATTACTTAATGATTATCATGGGAGCAAAATGACAATACTTGTGGCTAATAAACATCTTGACAATATATGCATGAATGCAGCGTGCAATTATGCATAATGGCAGTGAATTGATGGGTGCACATTGCTGCAATGCATCGTAAAAAAACATGGAATTGTGGTTCATAGCTGTTGTCAAAGGACAAAGATGCCTTAACCGTTCAGATATAAAAGTATGTCGACACCCCCTACTAATGAAAGGCTTTGTCTCTTCTAGTTAATGAAGCGTACTGCCGTGCAATCTTCTTAGACAAACATTTTTGTAGTAGGATAGGGCGTAACTTTTCTGCTTTGGCATGACAATGCCTCAGTGCACATGGCGATGCCTGTAAAGAAATGGTGTAGCGAGTCTGATGTGGAAGAACTCGACTGCCTGCACAAAGGCCAGACCTGAACATTTTTCGCTTGGTCAATTGTGAGCCAGACCACATCTCCAAACATCTGTCCCTGACCTTGCTGATACTCTGTCTAAATGGGAACGTCACGTGGAAAGCCTTTCGCAAGTGGATAAAGTTAAAGCAGACCCACAGCATTATTTGGTTTGTGAATCAATACAGACATACATTTATGAAAAAAGTACTGTTGTTTTTTGTAAAAAAAAAAAAATGACAGTGATATGAATTTCCAAGGTTAAAAACCAATCATAGTTTTTTCGTAAACATTGAAAGCTGGACCAAACACCAGACAAGGTTAAAACGTTTGCCAAAAGTTTGCTTAACGTTTCGAGACTCAACCATGCTCTGTGTTGCGCTGGTATTTTCCAGCCAACATCATTACCTAGCATAATGAATTTTTATGATATTCGCATAATACAGCATGCCAAAAGAACAGAGTTACACGGAGAGGATTTGCTTTTCTGGCCTCTGTGTGTGTGGGTCGCTTTCTGAAGGAGCTTTACATTCCCCAGTCGGAGCAGCTGCTGTAGCTTCTTTCACTCCTTCTCCAGTCTGATCCCCAGTGTGCACATAAAGCGGTTTGCACATCTGGAGGTCCAGCTTTCAGTGTGAATCCCTTTCTGTCTGTCAACTCACCGGCGCTGGGGAACACAGTGAGATTGCACATTTTTATGAGGCCAGGTGTCTGCGTGAGACTGGAGGGTAAGAGGCGAGGCAGATGTCTTGCCAGTGCGGAGGATCATCTTGGTGAGGCAGACAGGAGAGGGGAGGAGGATCATGCAAAAATAGAGAAATCTGCCATGTGTAAATGGGTCATTACTGTTATGCAGGGTATTTTCATGCCTGTCATGCATATCTTCATATAAAGTATTGGATAAAATATTAAAATGATGAAGTTTAAATGTTTTCTTTTGGAAAATGTCATTTTTAAAAGATTATTTGCTACTTGGGAAATATTCCATATGTGTTTTTCTAATAAATAAATAAATGTTACTTTACCTTTACTATTTATCTTTACTATTACTACTTTACTATTTCACTTTTGTCATATACATCATTTTTGTGCTACACTATATAACACAAATGACCCTGTATTTTCATCTACAATAAAAGGCAGTTTAGTTTGTAGTCAGCATTTTTAGAAACCTATTTTTGAAAGATGTAGTAATGGTTATGGAGACATATGCATGCTTTCAGTGAGCAGATGAACTTTATTATATTGCTGGTATGTTTGATGAGCCATCAGTTTTTTCTGTTTTGTTGCCTGTCTTGCAAGTGTTTGTGTGGCTTTAAACTGAAATACTCGATTTAAGCTCATGAGAAAACATACGTTTTTGCAAAATCTGAAATACATAGCTACCCCAACCCCAAATCCACTCCTACTTGCATTGACAGTTTTTAATTTTAGATGCAAAATGTCAACCTTGTTTTTCTACAGCTGTGTTTGACTTGTGTCTGTTACTAGTTTCTTAATGTCATTATGTAAGAAAAAATCTAACTGAAAAAAATAATTATTTGTAGTATTCAAGGCCGTCAAACGATTTGTTGTGATTAATTGCATCCAGAATAAAAGTTTGTGTTTAATATATGCCTGTGTACTGCGCATATTAATTTTGTATTTATAAAAACATACATATTGACAAAAATATAAAAATTAATAAACATTTATGTAGCGGTTTTAGCTAACGTTATTATATTGATGAGCAAAGCTCACCAAATATGGTTCTCCACCAGATCTTTCAAGATCACATCCATGAAATGAGTTATTTAAAACATCCATTTCAGTCAAGGAATTAGTTTAGCTCAAAGGAAAATACGTATAATAATCGTGATCAAATATACATATTTTACGCTCTCTGATTAGTAATATAAAGCATAACAATACTTGTATGCATTTGTCCAGCGAATGCCTCAATGATATTATATACTTTACATTATCTCATGGCCATAAGTAACGTGACTTTACCAAACAGGATTTAGAGCAAAGGTAGCGAATCGAAACACAGTAGAAGGGACCAAGCTTGTGAGCGTGAATACTGAAAACCCATCACAGATGAATATATATGGTTGTTTATTAAACTCTTCTCTACATGGTAAACAAAAACAATGACGATCGCATAAAACAAAGAAATACATGAAACACAAATGCGCTGGGAAACGCGGAGAGAGAAAGAAAGAGAGAGAGAGAGAGGGGGCATGGCAGCGATTTCTGAACACCAACCGCGCTGGGAAGCGCGGAGAGAGAAAGAAAGAGAGAGAGAGAGAGAGAGAGAGAGGGCATGGCAGTGATTTCTGAACACCAATAAAAATCATCTTTAACAAAGAGGCACAGACTTAACGCAGCTATTCTATAAATAGAAACGGATACTTGCAAGCTCTGTGCTGGACCGATATCTGTATGCGCGTGTAGAGATGGAATTGTTCAAAAGGTTTCAGAAGGCAGTCCTGCAGAAAGTTGCGGGCCTCGTGATCGGCCGCTTGGCTTAACCACGTGGCAGTAGAAGTCCATTGTTCCTTCTTTTCTCCCAGTGGGGGGAAAAGGGCAGTCTCCGAAGAGACGAGAGGAAGAGACGAAGCCGGAAGAGAAGCGAGGTTTTCAGAGCAGGCTCGATATTTAAACTCACGAGAGGGCAGGCCCACCTGAGTTTGAATCGACCAATCAGAGTTGAGCAGGGAAGAGGTTCTTTGTCCACTCAACAGCTACTTTGCATCTTTATGACCTCCTGGCAACTTTACAAAATACCATTCCAAATTATAACATAATGAAAAGAGAATGTTCTATGGTCACACAATATATATAAACAAGGAGGAATTGTAAAGACAAACATTTATATATCAAATATGCTAGGTTTGAATACGCCCTTTTCACAATGACGTCACTTAACTTCTGCCTTTTTGCAAAGCAGTGTATCATAACATCCGTCTTGCAACAAACAAGAAGAAGAAGAAGAAGAAGAACTTCCGTTTTGCCGTCGTGCTGGACTTCAACAACAGTGAGAAAAAAAACTGACAGAACACGTATTCAAGTACTTATCCTAGCACCTTCGCTAACACAAAAAGAAAACAAAACACTTACCTTCATAATCAAACAGGTACTGTTCAACGAAGAATTTGTATCCTTTCTCTAGCTTTTATCTTGTCGTTAGCGAAAATTTGTCTGCAAGACGTTGTACATCATCTAGACGTATTTGTGGCAGATGTGCAAGCCACTTGGTAAACTCCATTCTGAGGCGCTAGCGGAAGTAAGTTCTTCTTCTTGAGTTTTACTGGCGGTTGGCAAATCAGCTTATAGGTGCATTACTGCCACCTTATGAACTGGAGTGCTAGCGGAAGTAATGATACACTGCTTCGCGGCAGAACGGAAGATGCGTGACATCATTTGAAAAGGGCGTATTGCATCAAGACATGATTCATTTGGAGGTACGAATACAAACAAAGCCTGAATTAACTTGCCTATTTAACAATTACAGATTACTTAAAAATGGCAAGAGCGACAACATATAACCTAGATATTTAGATATATTTATAGAAAAGGACAGTTGAATCACACAAGTTCCTATTTGTCAGAGAAGTTTCTCTGGTTAGCCTCAGATGTTAAGTTTCAAATTAGACAGAGAGACTTCTCCCCTCTGCTTTGAAGCTTAGGAGTCGTAAAATATCCCACAGAGAAACAAAAGGTTATCAAAACTCTCAGTGAGAGGTTTTGACTCTGGTCTTTTGGTGATGGTATCAAGAAACCAGGAGAAAGGGGAGTGAAGGGGGGTTGATGGCTCTTCTTTCAATGACTCCGACCATTTGGCTTATGCTAAATTCTCTACATTTATATATAATTTAAATTGTTGTTAAATATAAATACAAATTTCACATGTATGTGTATGTGTTTATGAATACAAAATTAATATGCACAGTACACAGACATATTATATAAGCACAAACTTTTATTCTGGATGCAATTAATCGCGATTTAACGTTTGACCGCCCTACTAGTAATATAGTTTTATAATTTGTATCATATTATTAGTTATGCTATAATTGTATTAGTTGTTTACAATGTATAGTATTTCCACAATGCCACAATAAAGGGCAGTTCATTATTGAAACACATTAACGCTAAATGCTTTTTTTGCACATGCAGATATTCTAGTGACTTAGGGACTTTTTTTTCAGCCTTTCCTATTATTGTACATTAAATCACTAATGCATTAATGCACTAATGCAAACAAACATTTTTAGTTCATTGGACATGCAGGGTTTTTTTTGCAAACCTAACAATTTTTTTTAACCTAACAATCCAAAGTCCTTTTACCCCTTTCAGGGTATTTTGTTGCATTAATTGACCCAAAGAAACTGCCAAAAACTCGCAACAACAAAATGTACTTCCCACAATTCTGTTCACCTTGCTGTGCTGTTTGCTTGATAAATCGCCTGCCTTTGGAAGCGAGCAACTCATTTTCTAGTACATCATGTGGAAAACATGAATGTTGCAATATCAACTTTATGGCTCACTTGTGGCCATTAAAGGTTTCTCCCCTAGCAGCATTGCCTATTTAGGTTTTTATACGCTTTTCGTATGGATGCATTCAATACTATTGGACGGAAAATAGCGATGATAAGTCTTTTCTCTAGCTTGATAGATAGAGGACGGTTTCATAATATAAAGTTTTCAGATGGAACGTTACAAGATCGGGCGGCGTAGCTTTTTTGCTGCACAGATGGCAGAATCTCATTTGTTGGGCAAAATAAGCAAGGGATTTGAAGGAAAATGATATTACATGGGAAGTTTGGAAGTTGGGTAATCCCAACACACTTTACTGGCTGCTTGTACAAAGCTGTGTGATAGCAGCTGTACTGGTCATTTGAAATGTGACCTTTTCTCCAGCTGTGGGAAAAGAGCATGTGTAGCCAGCTGGGGCCGTGGATGAGGTGAAGGGGTACATTTGTTTCCCCAGTCACTTATGGGTAAGAAAGCCATAGCTTTGAGGTTTGGTTTATGGATGAGGGTAGCAGATGTTGTACATTTTTATACTCTGTTAAGATGAACCAGTAAGGTTGCAGCAAATATTATGAGTAGAGATGTCACAATATATTAGAATTAAAAATAATCTTGATATCAAAGCCATGATTATCGATACCGTGGTCATTCTTCGCATAGGATAATATTGTTAATAATTCAACACCTGTTTAAAGTTTTGCCTTAAGAACCACAATGGTTACAAAATCTCTTTCCAATCCTTACACTCAAATTTTAAGTGTGATTTGTTGGCCAAGAAAACACAAAAAAACAGATTAAAAATGATAGCATTATTTGTTCATTAAAACACTTAAAGGTCCAGTGTATGAAATTTAGCAGCATCTCAACCGGGACTAAGATGTCGTCACATTTTCGCTTCTATGCCGGAGGAAATAACGTATTTACAAAACGCACTCTGTAAAGCAGTTTGTCCATTAAGGGCTACTGTAGAAACAACAACGCTTCATTATGTAAGGTCTTTATACAACTTAGTTACTTAGTTGTGTATATTATATTGCATTTCTGTCAGTAAATCCTCCAAAAAAATTACACACAGCACCTTTAAATAGATTTTGTGATAATATAGTTACCATGAATTCTTTTGGCCACAAACAGCCCTAATTAGAAATATATTTATGTAAATATACATATGTTAAATGTACATATTAATATACTGTATTTTTTCTGCCTTCAATTTTTAGCTATGAATGTAAATATTTAAAATGTAAATCTTTGTACTGTACATCAACTTATCAAAGTAAGTTACAGCAACTGGTCAAAAATTTAAATAGTAAGTTAAAATTATTTAAAATTTAAGACTGCAAAAATGACAGTGTATTACTGTTGACTTTTAAAGGCACCTTTAGTAAATAATGGTATTTATTGCATTGGAAGATTTGGAAGTCATGTTGGGTTTAAAATGACATATTGGTGCATGTGCA